>NC_092767.1:37731669-37821669 GCF_047496795.1 Chiloscyllium punctatum
TGCCTAAAGATCTTTGGTGAATTGCTGTGGAGCATCTTGCAGATAGACACACTGCTGCTCCTGAGCACCGGTGGTGGAGGGATTGAATGTTTGTAGATGTGGTGCCAATCAAGTGGGTTGCTTGGTCATGGATGGTGTCAAGCTTCTTGAGTGTTGTTGGAGCTGCACCCATCCAGGCAAGTGGGAAGGATTCCATCACACTCCTGACATCATATATTTTATGCAGCACTATTATTACTGTAAAAATAAAAAAAGTTTAATTTTTAAGTTTGTTCTTTCTTTCTACCTTCTTCTTAGGATTCTATACAAAGTATTTGTCCCTAAGATAGTATATTGTGTGGTGACATTATACACTTCTCACTGTATTCCTGCACCTTTGTACTGAGTACAGGTGACAATAAAATCAAAATCAAATTACAGACAAAAGAAAGAAGAGTTGGAATAACTATTGGAAAACTTAGCAGGATAATGCGTTATTTATCTCATAAATAGCAATTGCTCCAATAGCGTAACATCCCATAAACACATCCTTGACGCAGGCAAATTCAGTAAAATAGATTGTCTCACATGCAATTCTGGACAAGGACTGTAATAGAGTTGTTCAAGATTACATTTACTTTCAGTATTCTGGAAACAGTTCAATATTTATTTATCCCTTTAAATCTTTCCTATTCATGTCCCTGTCCAAATGTCTCCGAAATGTTGGCAGCCCATTCCATACCCACCCCGCCTCTGCATGAAAATGTTGTTCCTCAGGTCCCTTTTAAATCTTTCTCCTCTCACCTTAAACCTGTGCCATCTGGTTTTGGACTCCCCTGCCCTGGGGAAAAGACCTTGGCTATTCATCTTGTCTCTGGCCCCTCATGATTTTATAAAGCTCTGTACAAGAAGCTGTGTAAAAGATTCTGCATAAGATATTGTTGCATTTTGCCAGTGATGATACAGAAGCAGGGTAGAAGATGAAAGCCTGATTACCAGGAAACAGAGAATCAGAATAAAGGTTTCAGTTTCAGACTGGTAACTAGTGGAGTGTCACAGGGATCAATGCTGAGACCTCAACTATTTATAATCACATTAAACTACTGGGTTGAGTAAATGGGAAGGAAAAGGAACCTGGAGTATAATGTGGCTGTGGCATGAGGTTGTTTGATTGACAGGAATAACAGAGAGCAGAACATGATTTAAAAGGATATAGACGACAAAATTCTGTAGGAGGGGGAATCAGCCTGTTCTTGTACAGGAATCTAAAAGAGTAGTATACAGGTACATCAAAGAGTTCGGTCATCAGATGGAATATTGACCTTTAATGTAAGGGAGTAATGTATAAAAGGAGGGAGATCTTACAACCGCACAGTCACTGTTCAGACCACACATTGAGTATTGCATTCTGTTTTGGTTTCCTTTACTAAAAGGATATACTTGTATTGGAAACAGTTCAGAGAAGTCTCAGTTCCCGGAGGAAGGGATCCTTGTTTCAAATACCCAGTGACACTGGATTAGAAATGTTAACTCTCTTATCCCCCCACAGATGCTGCCTGACCTGCTGCGTTTCTCCGGTAGTTTCTTTCTTGTGTTTTCCAACACGTTTCTATATCGAATAGTAAATATCCTGGAGTGAGTTACAGACTGGAATCTAATCAAGGGGTTCGGAGTAGTGATCTGACTGGAAAGACACTGGAGTTCTGAAAATATGATTGCACAGATATTTTTATCTGAATAGTATCCAGCGGAGGTGTCTTTTTAAAAGTAAAACTCAATAATCAAACTTCCGTGTGCACTAGTCTGGGAAAGCCACATCTGGGACTGTATCCTCCAAGGTGGGTCTGTATCTCAGTGACCTGGAGTTGTTTCATAGCATCCCTGTTACAGTGTTTTAAATGCAGGAAGAGCTCACTGAACAGAGAAGAACAAAGAACAATAGAACACAGGAACAGGCCCTTCGGCCCTCCAAGCCTGTGCTGACACATGTTACCCTTCCATACTAAAACCGTCTTCATTTCCATGATCCGTATCCCTCTATTCCCTTCCTATTTGTGTATTTGTCCAGGTATTCCCTTGAACGCTGCTAATGTGTCTGCTTCTACCACCTCCTCTGGCTGAACATTCCAGGCACTCACCACCCTTTGTGTGAAAAACGGGCCTTGAACATCTCTTTTAAACTTCCCTCCTTGTGGTTTGAACCTGTGTCCCTTGTAATTGACCCCTCCACCCTGTGAAAAAGCCTCATATTTCCACTTCACCCAATGTCATTCACAATCTTATAAACTTCTACTGGGTCAGCCCTCAATGCCCTGCATTCCAGTGAAAATAAATCCAGTCTATCTAACCTTTCTTCAAAATCCCCCAAACCAAGGCAACACCCTGGGAAACCTGTTCTGTACCCCCTCCAAAGCATCTATATCCTTCTCGTAGTCTGGTGATCAGAATTGGACACAATATTCCAAGTGCAGTCAAACTGAAGTTCTATAAAGCTTTAGCATAACTTTCCTGAAATCCACAGAATGCCTACAGTGTGGAAACAGGCCATTTGGCCCAACAAGTCCACACCGATCCTGTGAAGAGTATCCCACCTTGACCCACTCCCCTCCCCTATTACTCTATATTTCCCCTGACTAATGCACCTAACCTACATATCCCTGAACACCATGGGCAATTTAGCTCGGCCATGTCACCTAACCTGCACATCTTTGTACCATCCATATACTCAATGCCCCTTCCGATGAAGGTAAACTTGCCATAGGCTTTTTTAACCCCCTTATCCACCAGCACTGCTACTTCAGTGATCTGTGGACCTGCACACCCAGGTCCCTCTGCATGTTAATGCACCGAAGGGTTCTGCCATTCACTGTATAATTTCCAACTGTACTTGACCTTCCCAAATGTATCACCTCACATTTATCTGGATTAAGCTCCATTTTTCTGCCCATGCCTCCAACTGATCTATATACTGTTGTACCCTCTGACAAAATCCTCCTCAATATCTACAACTCCATCAATCTTTGGATCATCCCAATCATTTTATCGCCTGCAAACTTAGACCAGCCACGTATTCCTCCAAATTATTTATAAAGACCATGAACAGTAGAGGTCCCAGCTCTGATCCCTATGAACACCACTAGTCACAGCCCTCCATTCTGAAAAGCATCCTCCACCAATCCCCTCTGTCTCCTATGATTGAGTCAGTTCTAAATAGGAAAATTCATCTTACCAGCTCATCCCCGATACCATGTGACTTCACCTTTTGTACCAGTCTGCCATGAGGGACCTTGTTTTACTGAAGTCCATGTAGACAACATCAACTGGTTTTCCCTCATCAATCATCTTCATCATCTCCTTAAAAAACGTGGTCAAGTTAGGAAGGCACGACCTCTCCCGTACAAAACCATGCTGTCTGTCACTAATCCACTTTCTTCTAAATGCGAATAGATCTTGTCCATGTGAATGTTTTCCAATCATTTCCCTAACACTGACATAAGGCTCACAGGTCTGTAATTCCCAGGGTTATCCCTGCTACCCTTCTTAAACAATGGGACATCATCAGCTAGTCTCCAGGCCTCTGGGACCTCACCTGTGGCCAGAGAGAATACAGAGATGTCTGTCAATGCTGCAGCAATTTGTTCTCTTGTCTCCCTCAATATTCTGGGATCGATCCCATCAGGACCCAGGGACTTATTTACCTCAATACTTTTTAAGACACACAGAATGTTTCCGTGTCCATGTTTAACCTGATGTCATGAGACTTCATGGGGTTTGGCATCAATGCTGAGCACTTCCAGAGCACAGCCCTCTTGACTGTATCCCACTGAGCTGTTCCCTCTGCTGGCTCTGTCCTGCCAGTGAGACAGGACCTGCCCTGAGATGGTCATTGTGTTGTCTGGGACATTGTCTGTAAAGTGGGATTCTGTGAGTGTGACTATGTTCGATTGTTGCTCGATTAGTCTGTGAGGAATAGAGTGCAGGGCAGTTTTATGTGTTATACAAGAAAGAGTTAACACCTCTTGATTTCTTTCAATTTTAAAATCAAACGGAACTCAATTGTTTTTCTCAGTTGAAGATAATTTAGTTCTCGTTTGATTCAATAACCAGAGTACACATCCGATTATTTCTCAATTCAATAACTGCAGTAACCAGCTGGGTCACCTTCCCAACACACTGCCCGACCAAATACATTGAAAATGGCTTCAGAAAGGCCTGAATTCAAATATAGTGCTGCTGCACCTCACTGTCCCTCCAATAAAGAGTGAGTCAATGATGGGATCTGAAATCTGTCCAGAGAGCTTCCAAACTGGGTCCAGGCAGTTATTCAAATATCCCCTCACTCCAGACAATCAAATCTATCTCAGAGAGGGTGCAGAATATTCCCAAAGGGGAGAGGGACCAGCAGGATGTTGCAGTACACATTGGAACCCATGATACAGGATGGGAAAAGGACCAGGTTCTGGGGAGAGAAAATAGGAATTTAGGCAGGAACTTAAAAAGTCAATCCCCGAGGGTAGTTGTAGGAGGGGGATGAGGGTGTGAGCCCTTTTAGGGTAGAGAGTATGAGAAAGAATATCAGGCTTATATGATTTAACCAAATCAGAAATTATAGATGTACTTAATAAAAGCAGAGGGGTGAGTAAACGGATTCCCGAGGCTGGGTTTTGAGATTTCACTCCCTATTGTCGGTCTCCTCCCTCATTCATTCCATTTCACGGAGGCGCGATTTGACAGTAACTTTCTTAAAGGGGACAGAGACCCCATTCAATCTGTATCTAACAGGTCCGTGCTGATGGAGACAACTTGTTTGGTGTCCTGCAAGCTGTTCAAGTCCCGGTAGATGGTTCTGAGGGGGATTAGTATTCTCATCTTTTCATAATTTCGGGTGAGATAGTGCGCTGGGGAGTGGGGAGAGCACAGTTTGATGAATGACTGAATGAAATGCGGAAGGAGTAAATACCGAGCGATTGTGAGTGGGTTGGTAAATAAAGGGCCTTAATATAAAAACAAAGAAACATATAGTACAATATCTCACAAAACCATAGAATAAGATGTTTGATGGTGATTGACTCTCTGTATCAGTAAAGACACGCCAGCTAGCCCACGGAGATATTGGTAATGATTAACTGATATGGGGGAGCAGGGCAGAACCTCAGCAGATCACAGGGTATTCAGGGACAAAGATTACAAGATAAACAAGTGAGCACATCAGCGAACAGGCCCCGTGTGTTTGACCCTGACTGGGAGATATGCAATAGACAGTGACCTGATGTCATCAAAATGCCGAGTTAATTGGATTATTAATTGGATGTAATTAATTTACAGACCTGATGGAATTAACTGCCTGGCCAACTGATTTACAGACCTGATGGAATCATCGCCCAGTTGATTGACTTGTGGACTTGATATGATCAACTGCACAATAACAGTTAGTTTGTAGACTGACATAACTTTGATGTCAGAAAGTGTAAGATTGGTATTGTACTGGTGTTTGACAGAGAGAGCTCGATTGTCCTGTGTGATGGTCTGGAGTTCCTCTCCTGGCTGTAATCGATTCCCGCTGGAATAAACTGCTGTTCCTGCTGAATTGCCCAGGCCTTCAGAGTCTTCTTGCCTCAGAGACAGCGGTCACTCCTACAGCAGTAATATCTGGATTACTCCCAGTTCTGTGTCCCAGTGGGAGTTGGAACAGGAGGGGAGAGCAGATGAATGTGCGGCTGAGGAGCTGGTGGAGGGGAAAAGGATTCATATTTTTGGATCATTGGAATCTCTTCCAAAGCAGAAACTTGGGACTGCCATAGTGTTCAGGGTTTGGATGGAGAGGAATGTGTGAAGTGTGCACAAGCAAATATTCTGATTCAGTATTTGGATGTACTTACGAAAGAAGGAGCAAAACTTGACCTACTCTTGGGAAATAAAGCAGGACAGGTGACTGAGCTATCAGTGGGGCAGTGCTTCAGGGCCAGTGACCCTAATCCTATGAGATTTAAAATAGTGATGGAAAAAGGCAGACCAGATCTAAAAGTTAAAGTTCTAAATTTAGAAGAAGGCCATTTTTGATGATATTAGGCAAGAACTTTCAAAAATTGATTGGAGGTGGGTGTTCACAGGTAAAGGACTGCTGGAAAGTTGGAAGCCTTCAACAATGAGATAATGAGAGTCCAGAGACAGTACGTTCCTGTTAGAGTGAAGGGCAAGGCTGGTAGGTGTAAGGAATGATAGATGACTAGAGAAAATGAGGTTTTGTTCAAGAATAAGAAGGAAGCATATGTCAGGTATAGACAGCAGGGATCGGGAGAATCTCAAGAAGAGTATAAAGGCAGGAGAAGTATACATAAGAGGGAAATCAGGAAGGTGAAAATGGGACATGAGAAAGCTTTGGCAAATAGGGCTAAGGAGAATCCAAAAGGATTTTATAAATACATTAAATACAAAAGGGTAATTATGGAGAGAATAGGGCCCCCTGAAAGATCAACAAGCCCACCTATGGATCAACAAACCCACCTGTGGATCAACAAACCCACCTGTGGATCAACAAACCGACCAGTGGATCAACAAACCCACCTGTGGATCAACAAACCCACCTGTGGATCAACAAACCCACCTGTGGATCCACAAACCCACCTGTGGATCCACAAACCCACCTGTGGATCAACAAGCCCACCTGTGGATCCACAAACCCACCTGTGGATCCACAAACCCACCTGTGGATCAACAAACCCACCTGTGGATCCACAAACCCACCTGTGGATCCACAAACCCACCTGTGGATCAACAAACCCACCTGTGGATCCACAAACCCACCTGTGGATCAACAAACCCACCTGTGGATCCACAAACCCACCTGTGGATCAACAAACCCACCTGTGGATCAACAAACCCACCTGTGGATCCACAAACCCACCTGTGGATCAACAAACCCACCTGTGGATCAACAAACCCACCTGTGGATCCACAAACCCACCTGTGGATCAACAAACCCACCTGTGGATCAACAAACCCACCTGTGGATCCACAAACCCACCTGTGGATCCACAAACCCACCTGTGGATCAACAAACCCACCTGTGGATCAACAAACCCACCTGTGGATCCACAAACCCACCTGTGGATCAACAAACCCACCTGTGGATCAACAAACCCACCTGTGGATCCACAAACCCACCTGTGGATCAACAAACCCACCTGTGGATCCACAAACCCACCTGTGGATCAACAAACCCACCTGTGGATCAACAAACCCACCTGTGGATCAACAAACCCACCTGTGGATCCACAAACCCACCTGTGGTTCCACAAACCCACCTGTGGATCAACAAACCCACCTGTGGATCAACAAACCCACCTGTGGATCCACAAACCCACCTGTGGATCCACAAACCCACCTGTGGATCAACAAACCCACCTGTGGATCAACAAACCCACCTGTGGATCAACAAACCCACCTGTGGATCCACAAACCCACCTGTGGTTCCACAAACCCACCTGTGGATCAACAAACCCACCTGTGGATCAACAAACCCACCTGTGGATCCACAAACCCACCTGTGGATCAACAAACCCACCTGTGGATCAACAAACCCACCTGTGGATCAACAAACCCACCTGTGGATCCACAAACCCACCTGTGGATCAACAAACCCACCTGTGGATCAACAAACCCACCTGTGGATCCACAAACCCACCTGTGGTTCCACAAACCCACCTGTGGATCAACAAACCCACCTGTGGATCATCAAACCCACCTGTGGATCCACAAACCCACCTGTGGATCAACAAACCCACCTGTGGATCAACAAACCCACCTGTGGATCAACAAACCCACCTGTGGAACTGCAGCAGATGTGGGAAACACTAAATGAGCATCTTGCATCAGTGTTTATTGTGAAGAAGGATATGGAAGCTAGGGAACTTGGGGAAGTAAATATCTGTAATAAGGACATCTTCAAAATGCCCACATAACAGAAGAAGAGGTGCTGGACATCTTTAAACACATAAAAGTTTACATATCCCCAGGACCTATCCATGTGTACCCGAGAGCTCTGTGAGAAGCTCGGGAAGGGATTATTGGGCCCCTTGCTGAGATACTTATATCATCAATAGTCACTGATAAGGTGCCAGAAGACTGGAGGTTGGCGAACGTGGTGTCATTGTTTAAGAAATGTAGGAAGGAGAAGCCAGGGAATTACAGATCGGTGAGCCTGACATCGGTGGTGGGCAATATGTTGAGGGGAGATCCTGAGGGATCCTGGGGATTTACATAAATTTGGAAAGGCAAGGACAGATTAGAGTTTGTCAACATGGTGGGAAATCATGTCTCATTAACTGAACTGAGATTTTTAAGGATGTAATGAAGAGGATTGATGAAGGCAGGGTGGTGAATGTGATTTATATGTACTTCAGTAAGGCATAAAACAAAGTTCTCATTCCTGAAGAAGGGCTTATGCCTGAAACGTTGATTCTCCTGCTCCTTTGATGCTGCCTGACCTGCTGCGCTTTTCCAGCAAGACATTTTTCAGCCCTGATCTCCAGCATCTGCAGTCCTCACTTTCTCCAAGTAAAACAAAGTTCTGCATGGTCAATTGTTTAGAAACATGAGGTCACGTGGAATGCAGGTAGAATACTAGCCCATTTGGATACAGAAGGTAGGAGACAGAGGGTGGTGATGGAAACCTGTGAGACCTGTGACCAGCGGTGTGACACGTTGATTGGTGCTGGGTCTACCTCTTTTCATCATTTATGTATCTCCCTCATTGCCACTTCGGGCTTGCTCTGACCATGTTAGTCTTGGGCCCACAGCCACATCCACGACTCGATGGGCCGAATGGCCTTACTTCCACTCCTAGGTCCTATGTCTTATGGTCACATCCCAGATGGCCATCCGACAGCACTCAGGAGCCACGGCCGCTGGCACACTTCCCACAATGCATCACCACTGCTGCCTCCCGACAGAACTCCAGAAATGAAGGAAAATACAGACGACAAGGAGAGAGAGAGAAAGGAATATGGCCAGCCTGGAGCAGACAGGCCGAATGTGCCTGTTCCACAATCTTGGATAACTTTCTCAATCTCCCCCTCACACTGCCTCCCCCACTCTTTCTCCCCCTCACACTGCCTCCCCCACTCTTTCTCCCCCTCACACTGCCAGCTCCCACTCTCTCTCCCCCTCACACTGCCAGCTCCCACTCTCTCTCCCCCTCACACTGCCAGCTCCCACTCTCTCTCTCCCTCACACTGCCCGCTCCCACTCTCTCTCCCCCTCACACTGCCAGCTCCCACTCTCTCTCTCCCTCACACTGCCCGCTCCCACTCTCTCTCCCTCACACTGACCGCTCCCACTCTCTCTCTCTCTCACACACACTGCCAACTCCCACTCTCTCTCCCTCACACTGCGGGCTCCGACTCTCTCTCTCCCTCACACTGCCGGCTCCCTCTCTCTGTCTCGCTCACACTGCCCGCTCCCACTCTCTCTCTACCTCACACTGTCTGTTCCCTCTCTCACTCTACCTCACATTGCCCGCTCCCTCTCCCTCTCCCTCACCCTCACACTGCCCGCTCCCTCTCTCTCTCTCCCTCACACTGCCCGCTCCCACTCTCTCTCTACCTCACACTGCCTGTTCCCTCTCTCACTCTACCTCACATTGCCCGCTCCCTCTCCCTCTCCCTCACCCTCACACTGCCCGCTCCCTCTCTCTCTCTCTCCCTCACACTGCCCGCTCCCACTCTCTCTCTCCCTCACACTGCCCGCGCCCACTCTCTCTCTCTCTCACACACTGCCCGCTCCCACTCTCTCTCCCTCACACTGCCCGCTCCCTCTCTCTCTCTACCTCACACTGCCTGCTCCCACTCTCTCTCTACCTCACACTGCCTCTTCCCTCTCTCACTCTACCTCACATTGCCCGCTCCCTCTCCCTCTCCCTCACCCTCACACTGCCCGCTCCCTCTCTCTCTCTCTCCCTTACACTGCCCGCTCCCACTCTCTCTCTCTCTCTAACACTGCCCGCTCCTACTCTCTCTCCCTCACACTGCCAGCTCCCACACTCTCTCTCCCTCACACTGCTAGCTCCCACTCTGTCTCTCCCTCACATTGCCCACTCCCACTCTCTCTCCCTCATACTGCCCGCTCCCACTCTCTCTCCCTCAAACTGCCCGCTCCCTCTCTCTCTCTCTCTCTCTCCCTCACACTGCCTGTTCCCACTCTCTCTCTCCGTCACACAGCCGGTTCCCACTCTCTCTCTCCCTCACACTGCCTGCTCCCACTCTCTCTCTCCCTCACACTGCCTGCTCCCACTCTCTCTCCCTCACACTGCCTGCTCCCACTCTCTCTCTCCCTCACACTGCCGGTTCCCACTCTCTCTACTTTGCAATGCTGGGGTTGCTTGATTTTATAATCAGTGCATTGAATATAGGAGTTGGGAGATCATGTTGTCGCTGTCAAGGACATTGGTTAGGTCATTAGTGAAATCCTGCATTCAATTCCTGCTGTAGGATGAAGGTTATAAATCTTGAAAGGGTTCTGAAAAGCTTTACAATGATGTTGTTGGATTGAAGGTTTTGAGCTATAGGAAGAGGCTGAATAGGCTGGGGCTATTTTCCCTGGAGTGTCGGAGGTTGAAGGGTGACCTTGCAGAGATTTATAAAATCAAGAGGGGCATGGATAGGGGAAGTATCTATTTCCAAGACCAGAAGTTGTGGGTATAAGGTGAGAAAGACTTAAAAGGGAATTTAGGGCAGTTTTTTTTCTTGCAGAGATTGATGTGTGTTTGGAATGAACAGCCAGAGGAAGTGGTAGAGACTGGTACATTTACAACATATAAAAGGCATTTGGGTGGGTATATTAATAGGAAAAGTTCAGAGGGATGTGGGGCAAGTGCTGGCGAATGGGATTAGAATAATGTCGGGTATCTGGCCAACATGGAAGGGTTGACCCAATGGTCATTTTCCATGCTGTCCATCTCGATGACACTATGACTCTGTGAAAGGTAGGAAGTGCATGGGGCAGACTGTCCAAGGGTTGGACACAGGGTTGATCTAAACACTTTTCAACATTCAGACAAATGATCTACCAACAACCGTGTCTCACGGTTTTCTCTATGCTGATGACTGAGAGTTAAATTGTCATAGCATGGACACAGACCGCTCCGTTAAACCCATTCACCCTGAACAGATCTAGTCCCACTTGCCAGCACATGGCCCCAATCCCTCTGAACCCTTCCTATTCATATAACCATCCAGATGCCTTTCAAATGCTGTCATTGTACCAGCTTCCACCACTTCCTCTTGCAGCTCATTCCATGCACGCACTGACTTCTATTTGAGAAAAGTTGCCCCTTAGGTCCATCTTAAATTTTCCCATCTCAACTTAACCCTGTGCGCACCAGTATGGACCCCTCTTCCCCGTAGAAAAGAACTTGGCTATTCACCCTATCCACGCTGTTCATGATTTAGCAAACCTCTCTGAGGTCATCGAGTCAGACAGTCATAAAGATGTGTAGCAGACATCCCAACCCAATCTAGTCCCACCTGCCAGCACCCAGCCCATATCCCTCCAAACCCTTCCTATTCATACACCCATCCAAATGCCTCTTCAATGTTGTAATTGCACCAGCCTCCACCATTTTCCCTGCCACCTCACTCCAGCTCTGAATGAAAAAGTTGCCCCTTCGGTCTCTTTTATATCTTTCCCCTCTCACCCTAAACCTATAACTTCTAGTTCTGGACTCCCCCACCTCAGGGAAAATACTTTGTCTATTTATCCTTTCCATGCCTTTCATGATTTTATAAATCTCTAGAAGCTCACACCTCAGCCTCCAATGCTCCAGGGAAAACAGCCCCAGCCTGTTCAGCCTTTCCCTATAGCTCCAATCTTCCAAAGCTGGCAATATCCTTGTAGATTTTTTCTGAACCCTTTCAAGTTTCACAGCATCTTTCCAATAGGAAGGAGACCAGAATTGCACACGGTATTCCAACAGTGGCCTCCCCAATATCCTGTACAGCTGCAAATTGACCTCCCAACTCATGTACTCAATACTCTGACCAATAAAGGAAAGCTTTCCTCACCATCCTATCTCCCTGCGACTCCACTTTCAGAGACCTATGAACCTGCACTCCAAGGTCTCTTTGTTCAGCAACAGGTCACTTCTCAGCCTCCAATAGCTCAAACTCTGCAGCCCCAGTGACAATGTTATATATTTCAACCGCAGCATTTCAAGTTTAACAACATCTTTCCTATAGCAGGGAGACCAGAATTCCAAAAGTGGCCTAACCAATGTCATGTACAGCCACACTCCTACACTCAATGTACTGACCAATAAAGCCTCTGTAATTCTGCCCCAGATCCTTAATGAAGGTGTTACAAAGGTGATGGAATACTGCAGCACATGGGGTCTTACATTGAATCGCTCATCAACCATATCCAGTGTATGTCAGCTCCACAACTTCAGGGTCCAAACAGAACTGTGCTTTTACATTGATGTCCGCCATAATCCCAGCCAACATCTTTGTGTGTGACTCAAGTCAGAATGTCACTGATTTCAAGATTGTCCTGACCTTCAACAGCAAAGTCTAATTATTCAAGGTCAAAAATCTTTTGACCATATCCAAAAAAAAACTGCAGATGCTTTAAATCAGAAACAAAAGCAAAACTTGCTGGAAAAGCTCAGCAGCATCTGTGAAGAGAAATTGTTTTGTGTCCAATGATTGTTCTTCAATACTAACCGTGTCCACTTTAATTGTCCAATAATCACAGGTCCACCCATTTGTTTGGTTTAATTTTCAGACTCAAATCTGTTGAAGACAAAGTGCACAAACGTGCCTGGTTATCACACCCAGATCAAACTATTATAAAGGTCAAGCACTTTGAAAATATCGAATTTGGAAATAACTTCCTTACCAAATTGTTTTCATGACAATATTTTTAATTATGTTTCCAAATATTCTTCAGTCCAGACACAAATACATTTTAAATTGCTTCCACCTCTCTCCCGTGTGAGTAATCTGGTATATGAATGTCAGTGTCTGTGTGACGCTATGTATGTCGGCCATGCCTCTGAAAGACTGACTGATTGTTCCAGACAGCATTTCTCTTCAGGTCTTCATAACAAACAGGTTACAGCCTGGACCCAACCAGCTTACACTCACAAAACCTAAAACCCAGTGCCCACTGTTGGTTGTGATTGGGTAACATTTTAAATGAATTCTAATCCATTCCTGGGCATCGCTGGTTGGGCCGGCAATTATTGCTCATCCCTAGTGGTTGTTGAGAATGTGTTGTGGGTTTGGAAAGTGCTGTCTAAGGAGCTTCTGTGAATTTCTGCAGGGCACCTTGTCGCTGGTGCACATTGCTGCTCCTGTGGGTCAGTGGGGAAAATAACATGGATGTTTGTGGATGTCGTGGCAATCAAGTGGGGTCTTTTATCCCGGCTGGTGCCAAGCTTCTGAAATACTGTTGGAGCTGCCCCCCATCCAGGCCTGTGGGGAGTATTCCATCACAATCCTGACTGGTGTATTGTAGATGGAGGACAGTCTGTGGGGGATCAGGAGGTGAGTCATTCACTGCAGTATTCCGAGCCTCTGACCTGCTCTGTTATCAGTGTATTTATATCACTGGTACAATTCAGCTTCAGGTCAATGGTAACCCCAAGATGTTGACAGGAGAGGATTCAGCAACGGTAACCCCATTGAATATCAAAGGATGATGGTTTGATTCTCTGTTGTTGGAGATAATCAGTGTCTGGCATTTATGTGGCACGAATGTTCTTTGTCACTTTTCTTCCTAGTCCTGGATATTATCCAGGTTTTACTGCACTTGCCAAGGGCTGCTTCAGTATCTGAGTAGTCACACATGCTGTTGAACTTTGTGCAAACATTGACTAACATCCTTAAGATGGAGCGATGTACATTTATAAACTATTGAAGATTGTTGGGCCGAGGACATTCTCCTGAGGAACTCCAACAGAAATGTTCTTTCGCTGTGATGACTGACCACCAACAATCACAACCTTCTTCCTTTGTGTCAGGTCCAACTCCAACCAACAGAGAGTTTTCCTCAATTTCCATTGGCTCCAGATTTGCTCAGGCTCCTTGATGTCACACTCAGTCAAACACAGCTTTAACATTAAGCCCAGTCATACTCACACCACCCTCTGGTATCATCTCTTTTTCTCCAAGGCCATGGTCACACACCAGTCCCCCATCGGAGAGGGGCAACTGGTGCTGAGTGTAACCTCAGGGTCACCATAGCTCAGGCCAGGGTAAGAAGAAGAGTCCTTCATGGTAACATCAGCTAATGAGGGAATAGGGCCAATGCAGTTGGTGTGCCTCTCCATTGTAAACCAGCTATCCAGCTCACTGAGGGAACGAGTTATTGAGTGGACATTCTGGAGAGAAGGATACCTTTGGAACACAATGAGATTTAGAGATGGGAGTGTTTGATTGGAAAACAATATTGCTTGCGGAATGAAAGTTCTCATTTCATTTATTAATGTGATCAGAATTGTCCAGTCTTTAAAACTTAATTTCACAAATACATGTTTATTTATGTGAGCACTTAATGTGCGTTGTCCTGATCTGTTTGTTCACATTTGAATGAAACACTAATGTGAAGAGTGGTGGCACCTCACAATCCCCAGGTGATCCTCCATGGTATCGGTTAAAGGGCTGGGAAACGTGGGACATCAGTGTTTGATGGAGAGAGATTGACTGCAGCATGAAAACACAGATTACCTCAACGCTGAAAACATCCGGAATTATCAATAAATTATTCAAAATGATTCTTGCCATGTTAGTATTCCTGATAAGTGATTTAAACTCTTGAAACTTTGTAAATCTGGGTGAGAGTTGCTCCCTGCACCTTGTGATCGAAGATGTTATGTTTTGGTCCAGTGGTCGCCATTATACAGACACTCGAACATTGGTGTCTCTTATTATGTCAGGTGTTATGAATGTTCTCAGTGGTTTAATTCTGATTTGTGAGGGTTTTTGTGGTGCAGTGGCAGTGCCCCTACCTCTGAAACACAAGGTCTGTGGTCAATTGCAAACCTGCACTGAAGGTGTGTTTATAGGAAGGAGAGAAGGAGAGGCAAGAGAGGAGGGGAGTGGTGTTTTTGATAAGGGAAAACGTCATGGCAGTACTCAGAGAGGATATTCCTGATGGATCATCCAGTGAAGTTGTATGGATGGAACGGAGAAAAATGAAGGGTGTGATCATGTTGTTGGGATTATACACTAGCCCCACTCCACTCCCCCTATCCCCCCAAGACTCAGCAGGAAATTGGGGGGAAAATATGATGGGAGCTTGCAAAAAGCTGGAAGAATGATAGGGTTACAAGAAAAGGGGATTTTAACCTTCCAAATACAGACTGGGAATGGATTGGAGAATTTACTCGGTATATTCAGGAAAACTTTCTCAATTAATATGAAGGCGGCCCTCCATGAGAAGGGGCAAAACCCAACCTTCTGACAGGAAATAAGGCAGGACAAGTGATGGAGGTATTAATGGGGGAGCACGAACTGCTATTCTATTAGTTTTAAAATAGCTATGGAAAAGGATAGACTGGTCGACAAGTTAAAGTGTATGGAGTTGACAGTGGGGTCTTTGGACATTACAATCTGTAAGTGTGATGTGTAGAATCTTTTTCTGAGTCTTGTAAATGAGAGTGAGATTCACTCTGCATTCAGGTCTCTATTATTCTTTACAAGTCTAATGGATAATGTTTATATATTTAATGCTTATCTCTATTAGTGTTTGTAATTGTATCTCTAATATTGCAGTGTACAAATAATTTTCGATGTGATATATCAATAATAAAGAACCTGACCTCTAATGGGAGTATCCATTTGAATTGAATAACTTGCGTGCCTTCTGAACATGATGTAAAACAGAAAATGCTGCAAATACTTTATATGCCAGACAGCATTTGTAGAGAGAGAGAAACAGAATGAACGTTTCTGGCCAATGACCTTTCATCAGAGAAAGTGACTGAATATTTCCAGCAGTCTCTGTTTTTATTTAATGTTCACAGTATCTGGAGTATACAGCTTTTCAAATTATAAATCTCCATAATGTATTATTGGAAATGGGATTTATTTACAGACCAGTTTGGACAGAAATATAAATCATTTCTTTCGCTCTTGTTCTGTCTGAGTGTTCAAATAAAAATGTCACTGGAAGGTGGGATCAGAGTGGGACTGAACAGTGTCTCTGTCTGAGTCTGTGGGAGTGATGACCCTCTGTGTCTCTGTATCTCTGTCAGTGATAATGTGAGTGTGTGTGAGAGGGAACTACCTGCATTTTTACTTGTGGCTCAGCTGGAAGGTGGGAAGAAGAGCAGAAGGGAAAGGCTGTGATGGGCTGGAGAGCAGGAGAGGCTGAAATGACAGAGTAACAATATTGACTGAAATGGTGCAAGGAACCATGGGTGGAGGTGAGGTGGGAGAATGGGAGAAGAGCAGAAACAAAAGATTGGGGTGTAAATTATCCTCACTGACTGTCATCTAAAAACAAACTAAACAAAAGAAAATGGTGACAGAGATAAGAAAGTGAGGTACTCTGTCATGTCCCCCTTCACTGTTTACAGGATGCACATTTACTCTCCGATTCTGAATGAATCTGTTTTCTCATCATTAACTCTCGCATTGCCAGTTACTCTCAGTTTTAAAGGATCCTGTTTCAGCAAACGGGCCTGGAGTCAAGCAACCAATTCATGGGATTTACAGAAATTCTGTTCCAGCCCAGTTTCAGTGGGAAGACACAGGGAAATGTCCTCTGGCTGTTGGTGTGATGGACCCTTCCTCTCAGATCCTGAGAAATTCGCATGAAACAAAGAGTCTGTCACTGACAAGCAACCTTTGTGCACTTGACGTGTCTCCTACATGTGCACTGGATATGACAGAGATAGTTTGTGGTGAAGGGGCTGGAGGATACAGAGAGAGGGAGGGGTGGAGGTGGTGGAGTAGATTACAGAGATAGGGAAGGGATTGTAGTGTCTGGAAGCGGTTACAATGATAGGGTGGTGTTTTGGAACAGAGTGATGTCACAGAAACCTAGAGAAGTGCAGGTCCTGGAGACGGTTAGGTAGATAGGGAAGCATGTTATTATTCCTGATCACCCAGCACTCCCTACACTTCCAAGCCTTGCCCTTCACCCTAACAGGAACATACTGTCACTGAAAACTCACTATCTCCATTTTCAAAGGCTTCCCATTGTCCAGCCCTCCTTTTGCCTGCAAACATCTGCCCCAATCACCTTTTGAAAAGTCTTGTCTAATCCCATCAAAATTGCCTGACTCCAATTGAGAACATTAACGTTTCGATCCAATCCATCCTCTTCCGTCATGAGTTTGAAGCAAGTTGAATTACGATCGCTGACCCCAAAGTGTTCTCAGCTGACACCTCAGTCTTGCATCTGCCTGCCCTGCCTTAGTTACCAAGAGAAAGTTAAGTTTTGCTCCTTTCTGATACTTACATCAACACACAGAACCCAGTGACAGAGAAAAAGTAGGGTCACTCTGCTCTCCCCTGGGTCAGTGACACAGACACAATGGGGTCAGGCTGCTCTCCCCTGGGTCAGTGACACAGACACAGTGGGGTCAGGCTGCTCTCCCCTGGGTCAGTGACAGAGACACAGTGGGATCAGTTTGCTCTCCCCTGGGTCAGTGACAGAGACACAGTGGGGTCAGTCTGCTCACCCCTGGGTCAGTGACAGAGACACAGTGGGGTCAGTTTGCTCTCCCCTGGGTCAGTGACAGAGACATAGTGGGGTCAGTCTGCTCTCCCCTAGGTCAGTGACACAGACACAGTGGGATCAGTCTGCTCTCCCCTGGGTCAGTAACAGAGACACAGTTGGCTCAGTCTGCACTCCCCCTGGGTCAGTGACAGAGTCACAGTGGGGTCTGTCTGCTCTCCCCTGGGTCAGTGACACAGACACAGGGGGGTCAGTCTGCTCTCCCTTGGGTCAGTGACAGAGACACAGTGGGGTCAGTCTGCTCTCCCCTGGGTCAGTGACAGAGACACAGTGGGGTCAGTCTGCACTCCACCTGGGTCAGTGACACAGACACAGTGGGATCAGTCTGCTCTCCCCTGGGTCAGTGACACAGACACAGTGGGGTCAGTCTGCTCTCCCCTGGGTCAGTGACACAGACACAGTGGGATCAGTCTGCTCTCCCCTGGGTCAGTGACAGAGACACAGTGGGGTCAGTCTGCTCTCCCCTGGGTCAGTGACAGAGACATAGTGGGGTCAGTCTGCTCCCCTCTGGCTCAGTGACAGAGAGACAGTGCTCTCCTTCCCCCTTCCACTTGTCGATGGTGGTGATGATGTATACATTTGGACATTCTGCTTGGCAGAATCATGCTCTTGGAGAAAGTGAGGATTGCAGATGCTGGAGGTCAGAGTCGACAATTGTAGTGCTGGAAAAGCACAGCCAGTCAGGCAGCATCCGAGGAGCAGGAGAGTCGATGCTCCAATCACACGCTCTTCATCAGGAATGGCAGTGGGTGGGCAAGGCAGGGGTGTGGCTGGGGGGAAGGTAGCTGGGAACGTAATAGGGAGATGGAGGTGGGGGTGATGATAACAGGTCGGAAAGGACGGTGAAGCAGGCAGGTGGGAAGGAAGATGGAAAGGTAGGACAGTTCAAGAGGGCAGTGCTGAGTTGGATGGCTGGATCTGGGATAAGGTAGAGGAAGGTGAAATGAAGAAACTGGTGAAATCTACATTGATCCCGTGTGGTTGGAGAGTACCAAAGTGGGAGATGAGGCATTCTTCCTCCAGTAATCTGGTGGCTAGAGTTTGGCAGTGGAGGAGGACCAGGACTTGAATGTTCTTGGCAGAGTGGGAAAGGGAGTTAAGGTGTTCAGCCACAGAGTGGTGGGGCTGTTTAGGGTGTGCCTCCCAGAGATGTTCTCTGCAACATTCCGTAAGTAGGCGCCCTGTCTCACCAATATAGAGGAGACCACAACAAGAGCAATAGACACAGTGGGTGATGTGTGTGGATGTACAGGTAAATTTCTGCTGGATTTGGACGGATCCTTTGGGGCCGAGGATGGAGGTGAGGGGGGAGGTGTGGGTGCAGGTTTTGCACTTCTTGCCGTGGCCAGGGAAGGTGCCGGGAGGGGAGGGTGGGTTGGTGTGTGTGTGTGAACCTAACAAGGCAGTCGCGGAGGGAATGGTCTCTGTGGAATGCAGAGAAGGGTGGGGAGAAAAATATATCCCTGGTAGTTGGGTCTGTTTGTAGGTGGCAGAAATGGAAGAGGATGGTGCATTGTATCCGGAGGTTAGTGGAGTAGAAGGTGAGGACCGGGGGGGGCGTCCTGTCCGTGTTGCGATTGGAGAGGTGGGGTTCAAGGGCGGAGGTGCAGGAAGTGGATGAGTTGCATTGGAGGGTATCATCGACCACCTGGGAGGGGAAAGTGCAATCCTTGAAGAAGGAGGGCATCTGGGATGTTCAATGGTGGAATTGGTCCTCCTGGGAGAGGTTGGGTGGGGCTTTCTAAACAACAATGAAAATAGAAAGAAAGGTGACATTGATTCTGAATCAGAAAACATCAAGTTATTGAGAAAAGACAGACAAGAACAAGTCTGAGAACAAAGGAAAACTGAACACTTAAACTGCATTTATTTCAATGCAAGGGGTCTCATGGATAAGGCTGATGAACTCAGGGCATGTAAGGGAACATGGGCCTGGGATGTCATCGCTATTACAGCAACATGGCTGAGGTATGGAAAAGACTGGCAGCTCAGTGTTCTGGGTTTTAGATGGTACAGGAAGGATAGAAAGAGGCAAGGTGGGAGAAGGACTGGCATTTTTGATTAAGGAAAATGTTACTCTTGGAATTAGAGAAGGTATTTCTGAGGGATCATTTAGTGAAAATATATGAGTTGAAGTTAGAAATAAGAAAGAGATGATCACCTTGATGGGATTGTACTATCGGCTCCCTAATAGTCAGAGGGCAATTGAGAAGGAAATATGTAGAGATATTAAATATATGTAAGAATAATAAGGTTGCAATAGTAGGGAATTTTAATTTTCCAAGCATTGACTCAGACTGCTGTGGTGTTAAAAGTTTTGATGGTGAAGAATTTGTTCAAATGCAAGAACATTTTCTTTATCAAGATATAAATTTTCCTGTGATAAACAGATCAAAACTTGAACTTCTCTTGAGAAATAAGGCAGGGCAAGTGACAAATGTGTTAGTCAGGGAACACTTTTGGACCAATGATCATAATCCTAGTCATGTTAAAATAGTTATATAAATTGATAGCAATTAAAGTTCTTAATTGGAGTAAGGCAAATGGGTATGAAAGGATATGAAACAAGATCTTTCAAAAGTTGATTGGAGCAAAATGATCACAGGTAAAAGGATGACTGACAAGTGGGAGGCCTTCCAATGTGTGAGAACAAGAGTTCAGAAATATTCTGTTCCTGTTTGAGTGAAAGGCCAGGCTGGTAAGATTAGGGAACAATGGATGAATAAAGATCTTGAAGTTCAAGTCAAGAATCAAAAGCTACTCATCTATTCGAGAGACAATTAGGATCAACTGAATGTCTTGAAGAGTATAAAGAGTGTAGGGACATTTTCCAGAAGGAAATGAGGAAGGCAAAGAGAAGATAGGAAATTGCTTTGGCAGATGAGGTAAAGATAATCCAAAGAGATTCTATAAATACACTAAGAGAGAGGGAGCAACTGGAGAGGGAGTCGAACCCCTGAAAGACCAATGAGGTTGTCTTTGTGTCGTACCTCAAGAGATGGGAGAGATCTAAATGAATATTTCGCATCAGTTTTTACTGTTGGGAAAGAAATGGAGGTGAGAGAGATCAGGGAAATAAATATTGATGGTTTGGAAACAGTTCACAGTAATGGAAGAGGAAGTGCTCGAGAACCTAAAAAAACATAAAGATAGATAAGCCTCCAGGACCTGATCAAGTGTGTCCCAGGACGTTGTGGGAAGTAAGGGAAAAATTGCAGTGCCCCTAACAGAAATATTTGTATCATCCATAAACATGGTGAAGAACTGGAGGACTGGGGTGTGGCTAATGTGGTGCCATTGTTTAAGAAGGGATGTGAGGAGAAGCCTGGGAACAATCGACCTGTGAGTCTGACCTTGGTGGTGGGTAAGTTTTTAGAGATAGGATTTACAGAGGTTGGAGAAGAAAGAATTGATTAGAGATGCTCAGTCTGGCTTTGTGCGAGGGAAATCATGTCTCACACTTGATTGGGTTTGTTTTTGGAAGTAACCAAAATGATGAATGAAGACAGAGTGTTGCATGTTGTTTGCTTGGCCTTTAGTAAAGTAAGATCAAATAGGATTCAGGGTGGGCTTGCCAATTGGACACAGAATTGGCTTTATGATAGAAGACATTGTTTTTCAGACTGGAGGCCTGTGACCAGCGGTGTTCCACAGGGATCGGTACTGGCTCCATTTCTGTTTGTCATTTATACAAAGGATTTGGATGAGAATATAGGAGGTATGTTTAGTAAGTTTGTGAATGACACCAAAACGGTAAATTGAACAGTGAAGAATGTAATTATTACTGTATTACAGTGAACTGCTGTGCTCTTCCAGCACCACTAATCCAGAATCTGGCTTCCAGCATCTGGAGTCATTGTTTTTACCGCATGAAGAATGTGACCCAAGATTACAAAGAGATCTTGATCAATTGGGTCAAAGGGCTGAGGAGTGGCAGATGGAGTTTAATTTGGATAAACGTGAGGTATTGCATTGTGGTAATATAAACAAGGAGAAAGTGAGGACTGCAGATGCTGGAGATCAGAGCTGAAAATGTGTTGCTGGAAAAGCACAGCAGGTCAGGCAGCATCCAAGGAGCAGGAGAATCGACGTTTCGGGCTTGACCCTGAAGAAGAAGGGTCTCATGCCCGAAATGTCGATTCTCCTGCTCCTTGGATGCTGCCAGTACTGCTGCACTTTTCTGGTAATACAAACAAGGTCAGGAGTTAACGGTAGGACTCTGGGTAGTATTGTAGAGCAGAGAGACCTCAGGGTTCAGGGACATATTTCTTTGAAATTTGCATCCCAGTTCGACAGGTTAGTTAAGAATGTATTTCGCACACACACTTTCATTTCTCAGACCTTTGAGTATCGGAGTTCTGACATCATATTGAACTTGTACAGGACATTGATGAGGCCTCTTCTGGATTAATTTGTGCAATTCTGATCGCCCTGTTATAGGAAGGATATTATTAAACTGGAGAGGGTTCAGTAAGGACTTACCAAGATGTTGCCAGGAATGGAGGGCTTGAGATATAGTAATGGGCTGCTGCATTGGAGGGTGAGGGGTGACCTTATTGATCTTTGAAAAACTATGAGGGGCATAAATAAGTTGAATGACAGGGGTATTTTCCCTAGGGTAGGGGAGTTCAAACCTGGCGGGTATATCTTGAAGGTGAGAGGGCAAAGATTTCAAAAGGGCTTGAGGGGCAAAGTTTTTAGGTGTTTATGTGTGGAATGAAATATCAGAGGAAGTGGTGGATGCAGGTGCAGTTTCAATGTTGAAAATACCTTTGGATAAGTTCATGAATAGGAAAGGTTTCGAGGGATATGGGCCAAGTGCAGGCAGTTGGGAATAGTTTAGTTTTGGAACATGGTCAGTGTGGCCTGATTGGTCCGAAGGGTCTGTCTCCGTGCTGGATGACTCCATGACTCCATGACATTACGGTACACAGTCAAAAGACAAGATAGTCTCTGCACATGCTCACTTTGTCCTCCAGAGCAGAGGCTGGGACACAGCAAGGGGAAGGGTATTGTTGATGGATGGAGATACTGAGGGGCTTTTATATGCAGTGAGTGTGAAATAGAGAAACTACAGAGGGGCAGTTCAGGGGAGATGAAGCAGCACAGGGAAGGGCAAATGGACAGGGGTCATGGAGGGGGACAGGGGCTAAATTTGCGATGGGTGGGAGGTTGTCCAATATTGAAGGGGGTGCAGTTTCAGGACTGAATAACAGAAATAGGGAAGGAAAGAAAGAGAAAGAAAGATAGAAAAAATGACAGAAGAAGAAAGAGCAAGAGAGTGAAAAAGATTATAGATAAAGGTGGGAAGAAGAGGCAGGGGAGAAGAAATACAAAAGAAGAGGCTGTCAGTAACAGAGACAGTGAGAGAGAGAGAGAGAGGGAGGCAGAAAGATAGCGTGATCGAGAAAAGTTGAGAGGAAGAGAGAGATGTAGAGTGTACAGACAGAGACAAGAGACAGAGGCAAAGAGAGAGACCGAGAGAGAGAAAAGAGGAAAAATCAGACAGATGCAAACAGGTGATAAGGAACGCTATGGTGAGATTAAAGAGGTGATATTCCAAATTCTGATTGGTCTAAGCTCTCTCAATGGTCGCTCACACTCCATTTTTCCCATTTAGGACAGACTCTGTTCCAGGGGCTTGCTTTTGAGATTCAAACATTCCGTGCACTTTCACACACAGAGACAGACAGAAACACACTGATACTCACCCCCTGCTCAGTGCACACGGTGAAAGGGACAATGGCTGCCAGAACCTGTTTGAAATATCCACAAGTCTCTCATTCAAAGTGCCCTCTCTGCCAAAGTCCAGCTCATTCAGTCAGCTCCCATCTCTCTCTACTCCAGGCATACCTCCCCCAGGGATGGAGCACAGCCAGAGTCATCCCAGTGGGATTACAGGGAGGGAGGGAGGGAGGTGTGAGAGAAGGCAGCAGGGAAATAGTTTCATCCAGTCTGCCTTTGTCTGCTCCTGCTTTGCATCTTATTATCTTGGAATGAGAGCCAAATATATTTTCAAACTGATCAAATTCCTTTGTCTTTGTGGTTTCCTATTGATCAATGTTAAAAATCTCAACTTGCGATTGCCAAGAATCTAACCCAGGTACCTGCTTGGGAAACAGCTACACTAACCACGATAGCACCATCACCGTGCACTTTACCACAACACAGTCCCCAAACATAGTTAAAACGACCTTTATCATGACAAATTAAACAGAGGTAATGTTGATTCACTAAAGGTGATGTTAGGTCAGGTGACAATAACTAATATGAAAAGGTGAATTTATAGGAGCATCTGAAATCGGGGAGGGAGCTGGCTCATTGGGCAGGTGCAGTGGGGGAGTTCTGAAATCCCTCTGGTTGGGTTTGGATTCCCCCGGCAATGCATCAGCTGGTTCGTAGAAAGGAACAAATAAAGAAACAGAATGATATCAGAGAAATAGTTTAGTCCAGCCTGCCTTTGTCTCCGCCTACTCTGCATTTTACTGTCTTGGAATGAAAGTCACATTTATTCACAAACTGATCAAATTCCTTTTCTCTTTGGGATTTCCTGTTGATCAATGTGAAAATGTCAACGTGTGATTGCCAGGAATCAAAGTGAGGAACTGAATGAAAACAAAGTAAATTACTGTTGAAAATAAATGTGCAATCAGAAGACAAGGAATCCTAACAGTATGTTCTTTCCTCTTTCTGACAGGAAACTCCTGGGGTGTTTTAATTTGCCCAGATGTGTAGCTCAGAGAATTCAGTGAGGAAGAGTGGACAGGAGCCTGTCGTTGCATTTCCCTCTCTGGCCTGCAGTGAACGATTACATTCCTGCCTCAGGTAACTGTCTGTGTGGGGTTTGCACATTCTCCCCGTGTCTGCGTGGGTTCCATCAGGGTGCTACAGTTTCCTCCCACAATCCAAAGATGTGCGGGTCAGATGAATTGGTAATGCTAAATTGCCCACAGTGTTAGGTGCATTAGTCAGCGGTAAATATAGGGGAATGGGTCTGGGTGGGTTACTCTTCAGAGGGTCAGTGTGGACTGGTTGGGCCAAATGGCCTGCTTCCATACTCTGAGCAATCTCATCTCATCTCATCTAATACTCACCTTCCTCCATATCATTTATTTTTCTACCCACTTCACTCACTGTGAACAGATTACTTGATATGAATGTCGCTTTTGTGCATATCTAATCCCTCTTTTGGTTTTGCTTTTGTTGTCCCACTTCCTGCTAATTGTTGCTGATTACTAACAGCCCTTTACACTGGCTTTACCCCTCCAGTCTCTTTCATTTTGCTCCTCAGATGGAGTCAGTTCTTGCCCATGAGGAAAGGAGTGTTATCATGTTGCTGCTCCTCCTTCTCCTTTCGGTCCATTCCTCACGTGGACTCCTCGTTCCGTTATCTGCTGCATCCAACGTTGGCTCTGAGTTACTTGGATTGATTCACCAATTGAATTATTGTTCTAACTGGATATGTCACGGCATACTTTAACTGGTCTCTGAAATGTTTCTGTGTCACCACATAAATAAGGGCATTTGTGCAGCAACTTAAGTTCCTCAGCATATATCCAATCTGTACAAAGAGACCAAAAGAAACAGAATCCAAGGAATAACCAGCATTAAAGAAAAATAAAATATGCAACAACCAGAGAAGTATGAAGCTGGCAGATATGGCAAAGAGTAAAATCACAGAATTCTTCCTGCTCTCTACCTCTGGATCATTCTCTGTTTTTCTCTGACCTCTCAGTTCCTTCCGCACCTTAATGGCCTCGAAGATATGTCTGACAGTCAGAATGTTGATAAAGAGAATAAAAGTGAATGGGAACAGTGGTGTTAAAAAAGTCTCAAAATATCTAAAACCTATCCACCGAGGGTCATGTTCATAACTGTACGTGACATAACAGAAAAATGGTACATTGTTGATCATTTTTCCAGGTCTATACACAAAGGCATTTGGAATGTTCTTTAAACAAAAGAAGATGCAGATTGTTGCTAGAACCCTGGTTGCAGTTTTCCCTGTGCAATACTTAGTTTTCATCTCATGTAAACAAATGGCAACAAATCGATCAAAGGAAAAAGCAATGGTGAACCACGCAGAACAATCAATGGTCAAGCGGCTGAGGGCATAGAGAACACCACAAACAGGAGTGATTTGCAGAAAACACAGTGGATAATAATACTGTCGAAATCGGTGAAGGATGATGCAAAAAACAATGAACAATAGATCTGACATTGTCATGGCCACCAGATAGCGAGTGCTGCACACAGAAAGACCACATTTGCCCCGAGCTAAGATTACAATCACCACTAGACTAACTGTAAGAGAAAGGAAAAAAGGACATAAAGTTAATAATCAAAGATTCTCTGTGCCTGAGCCCAGACTGTAAGTAATGATACAAAGATAATTGTTGTTCCATGTCATATGAACCACAGCAACAAACTCTCTCCAAATGAATCATTTGCATTTTTAAAGGACATAGGGAAGAACATGAGCAGCAGATTACTCACAGAAACACAGTCACATCCTCAAGGTGGTTTTGGGTCAGCAGCAGTCGATTTCACCTGCTTTCCAGGTTACTCTAACTGGCTGGCATTTCTCATAAGCTCATAGCATCTACACAAAGACACCTGGGATCAGCAAAACACAGAATAGCAGGCACCTAATGTGGACATTGATCGCAAAATTACTGTATTGGGTTTTGGAGTCTCCACAGTTTAGTTTTCCTCCAGAATTCGATATCCCCACTGTATGAACTACAGGACAGGGTATTTAATCAGTCCACAGTATCCCAGAATGAATGGCCTCTACAATATGGATGAATAAATGATAGGGCATTGAATCCGTCCCTCGTGAACATCCTGACAATCTGAACCATGAAGATATTCAGTAGTAAATCCAATCACCATGTCCCAGGTTGGATACTCACCACAATCAGAAAGCCTTCAACATTTGACCCGACCTCCCTCATCTGTACAGGACGGCACAGCACAGTCCTCAGCAAAAAATCTGAATCCCCACAACATTGGTCACGGTATCGCTCTGGTTTAGAAAGCAGACGCTTTATCTGGGATGAAGCAAAGCTTCCTGCCTGATGTCCAGACTCATGCTCCCAAGCTCCTCTCCTTGTGAATGGAGATTCCCCCTCCCAGATTGGGAGCACACCCTGGGGTGAGAAAACCCCACAGGTTACCCAGCATTCTCCATGGAGATCACTAGAATTGTACCACAGCCTGGCACTGCAGCCTAATAAATATTGATTGAAATTGATAGCCAAAGACAAAATAACAATCCCAAATAAACACACCTTCATACAGACCATTATTGATGTGGAACATCAAAGGATGACAGCAATGAAGGTCAACGTGGGAAACATCCTGTTGGATGAAGTTGTTTGATCTCTGTGGGAGTGCAGCTGCCTTAATACACCAGACCTTAGTGTTTGTCCTATTAGACACTGTATCACGGCATTGTGCATCATTTTACAAATGGCACACTCACACGTCTTTTTGACATTCAGTAACTCAACAATACACATCATAATTGAAACCCTGTTCTCAACACCCCTACCAGTGATCTGTCCTCATAAATATCACGCCTCCACACATCCACTGACTGATGAAAACACACAAGATGGACAAACCCATCCGTGCTCACCATCAGTTATCACTCCGAATGACCTGAGTTAATAGAGTGTGGTGCTAGAAAAAGTACAGCAGGTCAGGCAGCATCCCAGGAGCAAGAGAGTCGATGTTTCGGGCACGACTCTCCCCACCTGCCCACGATGGTATGGCACTGCCTTCACACAAATAAAATCAGAATCTATGCAACATTGGTCATTGCAACTGCTCTGAAGAAGTGTCCTGCCTGAAACCTTGACCCTCTTGGTCCTTGGATGTTGCCTGACCTGCTGTGCCTTTTCCAGCACCACGCTCACTCTGCAGTCCCCATAGTCTCCTCGTTCCTAATGACCTGCTGGACCCACCCATTACACTGTTTTATCTGGGCTCCCATTTGGAGTGAGCTGCCTGAACAAGATCCACCAACACAATCCCTTTCCATCAAGGAATGGGAAACACCAGGTGTCACTGAGAGGTGGGTTGTTACAAAACCCATCTGACCGATAGCAGGCTGTGAACTACCACAGAGAGAGGGTGGTCTTCCGAAACCCTTTCTAGACCAGCCAGGACCGGTGCTCAGCCAAACTCCATCAATGTGGCCTCAGTGTAAACCCATTCTGCACAGTATAGGGAAACACACAATGCTGCACATTACTGAGGAGCCCCTGAACTGACAAACTATTCACTTTAAACTCAGTCAGTGAGGACACTATTGTCTGACAGTGGGATTTGCCTTGCTAAATGGAAATATAATAGTTATCAGTTGTCTATAGAAATGAGGATGATTCAATGCAGAGGTTTATATAAGTTAAGTTGTTCCAAGACTTACCAGGAACACCAGTGACAGCGATGATGGTCTCGTACACTCTGTTGATCCTTTCCCAGAGAAGATGCATTTTATTGTTTGTGACACAAAATTTCCCTGCCTGCTGCTGGCTATGTGTCAGAATTGGAGAATTCTCTCGAAGTTGAAGCTGACACAGTTCCAGAGACTTTATTTTATATTGTGTGGTATCTCCACTGGGAAACTGTGATTACATCTTCAACTGTTTTATTATCATTTTGAACAAACAAATTACGACAACAGGTTTATTTTAATGATGTAATAGCATTGAGATTTATGTCTGTATTTGAATGCCCCAAAGAATTCATTAATCTGATCCTATTAGATCTCAAACGTTAGTTCCAGTTTGTCTTCAAGTAACAATACTTGCAATATTTCACTCACTATCAATCCCATCAATATCTCAATATCTTTTGATATTCTTTTCAGTGATGACCTTCATTCTGCTGAGGTTATTCAGTTATTCAATATCTCAAGTTGGAGAGCTCCTTGAGAGCTGTTCTACTGCACACTGTTAGCCCACTGCTTTCCGTGTTCATTCAGTTATGCGACTGAGTTGGGAAATTCTCTCTGTGAGTGAGCATTCTAATACTGAACCTGAAGCTGATACTGACCACACCTACAGCTGGAACTTCCACTAGGTCACATTTTCTCAAAACAAGCACAAAAATAATCAGAACTTTCAATTCAAAATCAGAGAATGATGGCATCATACAGGACAGAGATGGTTCTTCACTCAATCGAGTTGGTATCTCTAAAACCACACTCAAAGCTACACAGGGCTGGAAAATAGAAGCCTTCACCAATGAGATAACGAGAATCCAGAGACAGGATGTCCCTGTTAGGGTGAAAGGCAAGGCTGGGAGGTGTGGGCAAATGCTGGATGACTGGAGAAATTGAGATTTTGGTCAAGAAAAAGAAAGAGGTTTATGTCTGGTTTGGACAGCAGAGATCAAGTGAATTGTGAGAAGGCATATACTTCAGGCATATACTTAAGAGGGAAATCAGGAGGGCCGACAGGGGCCATGAGACAGCATTGGCAAATAAGGTTAAGGAGAATACAAAGGGATTCTATAAATACATGAAGGACAACAGAGTAAATGGGGGAGAATAGGGCCCCTCAAAGATCAGTAAGGCAGTCTATGTGTGCCCACAGGAGATTGGGGAGATACTAAACAAATATTTTGCATCATTGTTTACTGTGGAGAAGGACATGGAAGATATAGAATGTGGGGAAAGAGATGGTGACATCTTGAAAAATGTTCAGATTACAGAGGAGGAGGTGCTGGACATCTTAAGATGCATAGAGGCGGTTAAATCCCCAGGATGTGATCAGGTGTACCCGAGAACTCTGTGGGAAGCTAGTGAAGTGATTTCTGGGCCCCGTGCTGAGATATTTGTATCATCGATAGTCACAGGTGAGTTACCGGAAAACTGAGGCTTGGCTAATGTAGTGGCACTATTTAAGAAAGATGGGAAGGAAAAGCCAGGGAACTATAGACTGGTGAGCCCGATCAGTGGTGGGCAGGTTGTTGGAGGGAATCCTAAGGGACAGGACGTACATGTATTTGGAAAGAAAGGACTCTTTAGGGACAGTCAGCATGGCTTTATGCCTATGAAGAGGATTGATGAGGGCAGAGCAGTGGCTGTGATCTACATGGACTTCAGTAAGGCATTCGACAAGGTTCCTCACGGTGGGCTGGTTAGCAAGGTTATATCTCATGGAATTCAGGGAACACCAGCCATTTGGATACAGTACTAGCTCAATGATAGAAGACAGAGGGTGATGGTGGAGGGTTGCTTTTCTGACTGGAAGCTTGTGATCAGTGAAGTGCCACTGGTGCTGTGTCCTTTGCTTTTCATCATTTATATAAATGATTTAGATGTGAACAAAGGACGTATAGTTTGCAAGTCTGCAGATGACATCAAAATTGGAGGTTACTTCAGAATACACAGAATCTTGTTCAGATGGGTCAATGGGCCAAGGAGTGACAGATGAAGTTTAATTTAGATAAATGTGAGGTGCTACATTTAGGAAAGACAAATCAGAGCACGACTTATGCACTCATGGTAAGGTCTTGGGGAATATTGCTGAACAAAGAGACCTTAGAGTGCAGTTCCTTGAAAGTGGAATCACATGGAGATAGGATAGTGAAGAAGGTGTTTGGTATGCTTTCCTTTATTGGTCATAGTATTGACTATCATAGTTGGGAGGTCATGTTACGGCTGTACATGACATTGGTTAGGCCACTTTTGGAATACTGTGTGCAAATCTGGTCTCCCTCCAATCGGAAGGATGTTGGGAAACTTGAAAGGATTCAGAAAAGATTTACAAGGATGTTGCCAGGGTTGGAGGACTTGAGCTACAGGGAGAGGCTGAATAGGCTGAGGTTGTTTTCCCTGGAGCTTGGAGGTTGAGGGTGACCTTATTGAGGCTTACAAAATTATGAGGGGCATGGATAGGATAAATAGACAAGGATTTTTCCTGGGGTTGGGGGAGAAATTTTAAAGAGACCTTTATGCAGAGGGTGGTGCGTGTATGGAATGAGCTGCCAGAGGAAGTGGTGGAAGCTGGTACAATTGCAACATTTAAAAGGCTTAAAAATGTGTTGCTGGAAAAGTGCAGCAGGTCAGGCAGCATCAAAGGAAATGGAGAATCGACGTTTCGGGCAGAAGCCCTTCTTCAGGAATTTCTGAAGAAGGGCTTATGCCCGAAACATCAATTCCCAGCATCAGCAGTCCTCACTTTCTCCAACATTTAAAAGGCATCTGGATGGCGTTATGAACAGTAAGAGTTTGGAGGTATATGGGCCAAGTGCAGGCAAATGAGACGAGATTATTGAGGCTATCTGGATGAGATGGACCGAAGGGTCTCCTTCTGTGTTGGACATCTTTCTGATTCTCTCTCTCTCTCTCTCACATACACACACACATACACACACACACACACATACACACACACACATACACACACACACACACACACACACACATACACACACACGCAGACACACGCACACACACGCACACACACACACTATATATGACACACATGTAAATAATGTTTCTGCCTTTCTATGTAATAACTTCCTTTCCATGGGAAAACAACTCACTCTGCTCATCGATAGGTCCTTCAAACTTGGGACTGAGCGAATTCACAAACCGATCTCAAATGGGGTGATGTCACAACAGTTCAGATAAGATTCAAGTTCATGGAGTTGACAGCCCTCACTCAGTCTGTCTGAATTCTGATTTTCAAGGGACCAAATTCAGACAAAATAATATTACACTCAATGAGACATAATAAAACTTAAACATTTATTTCATAATTGGGACAAAAATGTCAAGTTGGATTCTGAATCAGCCAGGAGGCCAGCCATTGAACTGACTCATATTCAGATACTTCCCAACTCTTATTGTGGACCCGGGTCAAATCCTATCAATGACAGACGTCAGAAATTCACTTTAATAATCATGTGGAATTACAGCTCTAATGGTGACCACAAAACCCTTGTCAATTGTTGTTAACACCCATCTGGTTCTCTAATGCCCTTCAGGGATTAGGGCTGTCCTTGTCTTGTCTGGACTCCATGTGACTCCATACCCACAGCAATTGGTGCGGTGGGTGGAGGTCAGCCATCTAAGCTCCAGGCGCTCACAGCAGGAGGTCCTCAAGATTGTGTCCTAGCCCTAACTATCTTTAGTGACTGTATAACTGACCTTCCCTCAGGCAGAATGTCATGAGTCCGAGGGCTCTCTAATACTCACACAATGTTCAGCAGCATTCTTCCCTCCTCAGATACTGAAGCACTCCATGTGGCTCTGCAGCAAGATCCTGGCAACTTCAGCTCCTCTGAAACGGTGTTAGGGAAGTGGAGCCGGAGGTGGATGAACTTCTGATCATTCTGGAGGCTGAGAGAGTAATTGAGAGGAGTTAAGGGAAGTAGTCACACCGCAATCAGGTACAGGGGAAAGGTAGATGGATAACAGTCAAGAGACAGAAAGGGAACCGGCAGATAGTGCAGGGACCCCCTGTGGCGTTCCCTCAATAACAAATATACTGTTATGGATAATGTTGGGGGGGGGACAATTTACCTGGGGTAAGCCATGGGGTACAGATATCAGGCAGAGAATCTGTCCCTGTTGCTCAGAAGGGAAGGGGAAAGATGAGCAGAGCATGAGTCATTGGGGACTCCATAGTTAGGGGGACAGATAGAAGGTTCGATGGGAACGAGAGAGACTCACGATTGATGTGTTGCCTCCCAGGTCCCATTGTTCATGATGCCTCTGATCGTGTTTTCGGGATCCTTAAGGGGGAGGGTGAGCAGCCCCAAGTTGTATTCCACATAGGCACCAACGACATAGGTAGGAAATGGGATGGGGATTTAAGGCAGAAATTCAGGGAGTTAGGGTAGAAGCTAAGTGCTACAACAAACAGAGATGTTAGGTCAGGTTTGTAACCCATGTCACATGCTCACAAGGCGAGGAATAGGGAGACAGAGCAGTGGCTACAGGGATGTTATAGGACGGAGGTCTCAGATACCTGGATAATTGGGGTAGGTGGGACATCTACAAAACAGCATTGTCTACACCTGAACCAAAGGAGATCCAATATCCTTGGGGTGCAATTTGCTTTTGTGCTTCATGAATGTTTAAGCTAATTCAGCAAGGGATGAGAACCTGAATTGTAGCTCCAGTGGAAAGGAGGTGGAGAGTACTGAGGTCAGAAATAAGGTTTCAAGGTTGTAGGAGTGTCTTGGCAGGAAGGAAGGTGGTGTGAAGTGTGTCTACTTCAATACCAGGAGCATCCAGAATAAGGTGGGAGAAGTTGCAGCATGGGTTGGTACCTCGGACTTCAATGTTGTGGCCATTTCAGAGACATGGATCGAGCAGGGACAGAAATGATTGTTTCAGGTTCTGGGGTTTAGGTGTTTCAGTCGGAACAGAGAAGATGATAAAAGAGGGGGAAGTGGGACATTGTTAGACAAGGACAGTATTATGGTGACAGAAAGGACGTTTGATAAGGACTCGTTTACTGGAGGGAGAATGGGCTGAGGTTAGAAACAGGAAAGGAGAGATCATCCTGTCGGGGGTTTTGTATGGGCTTCTGAAAAGTTCCAGAGAAGTAGAGGAAAGGATTGCAAAGATGATTCTGGATAGGAGAGAAAGGAACAGGGTTGTGGCTATGGGGGTTGAAAATGTGTTGCTGGAAAAGCGCAGCAGGTCAGGCAGCATCCAAGGAACAGGCGAATTGACGTTTCGGGCATAAGCCCTTCCTTCGATTCTCCTGTTCCTTCGATGCTGCCTGACCTGCTGCGCTTTTCCAGCAACACATTTTCAGCTCTGATCTCCACCATCTGCAGTCCTCACTTTCTCCTAGTGGCAATGGGGGCATTTAACTTTCCAAATATCGACCAGAAACGCATACTTTAGATTTATCAGTTTTTGTCCAATGTGTACAGGAGCGTTTGCTGACACAATATGCAGACAGGCTGACAAGGTGCGAGGCCACATTGGATTTGGTACTGGGTAATGAACCAGGTATGATGTTAGATTTAGAGGTAGGTGAGCACTTTGGTGATAGTGACCACAATTCAGTTACATTCACATCAGTGATCGAAATGGAAAAGTATATCCTGCCGGGCAAGAGATGTAGTTGGGGGAAAGGCAATTATGATGCGATTAGGCAAGAGTTAAGATGCATAGGATGGGAAGGAAACTGCAGGGGATGGGCACAATTGAAATGTGGAGCTTGTTCAAGGAACAGCAACTGTATGTCCTTGATCAGTATGTACCTGTCAGGCAGAGAGGGAGTGGTTGAGCGAGGGAACCGTGGTTTACTAAAGAAGTTGAATCTCTTGTCAAAGGGAAGAAGAAGGCTTAAGATGAGACGTGAAGGCTCAATTAGGGTCCTTGAGATTTACAAGTCAACCAGTAAGGAGCTAAAGAGAGAGCTAAGAAGAGCCAGGAGGGAACATGAGAAGTCTTTGGCAGGTAGGATCAAGGAAACCCTGAATCTTTTGAGAGTTATGTCAGGAATCAAAGAATGACTCAAGAAAGATTAGGACCAGTCAAGGACAGTAATGGGAATTTGTGCGTGGAGTCCGAGGAGATAGGAGAGGTAAAAAATGAATATTTTTCATCAGTATTCAGACAGGAAAAAGGCAATGTTGTCGAGGAGAATACTGAGATACAGACTATTAGACAAGACAGGATTGAGGTTCATAAGGAGGAAGTGTTCCCAATTCTGGAAAGTGCAAAAATAGATACGTCCGCTGGGCCACATGGGATATATCCGAGGACTCTCTGGGAAACCAGGGAGAAGATTGCAGTGCCTTTGGTTTTGACCTTTATGTCATCATTTTCTTCAGGAATAGTGCCAGAAGACTGGATGGGAGTAAATGTTGTCCCCTTGTTCAAGAAGGGGAGTAGATACAACCCTGGTAATTATAGGCCAGTGAGACTTACTTCAATTGTGGAAAAGTGTTGGCAAAGATTATAAGAGTTAGGATTTATAATCATCCAGAAAGGACAAAGTTGTTGAGGGATAGTCAAAATGGTTTTGTGAAGGGTAGGTTGTGCCTCACTAACCTACTTGAGTTCTTTGAGAAGGTGACCAAACAGGTGGATGAGGGTAAGGTGGTCGATGCGGTATATATGGATTTCAGTCAGGCGTTTGATAAGGATCTCCACGGTAGGCTATTGTACTAAATACAGAGGCATGGATTTGAGGGTGATTTAGCGGTTTGGATCAGAAATTCACTAGCTGTAAGAAGACAGAGGGTGGTAGTTGATGGGAAATATTTATCCTGGAGTTCAGTGACTAGTGGTGTACCGCAAGGATCTGTTTTGGGGCCACTGCTATTTGTCATTTAAATAAATGACATGGATGAGTGTGTAGTACGATGGGTTCATTAAATTTGTGGATAACATGAAAGTCAATGAAGTTTTGGATAGTGTTGAAGGACGCTGCAGGTTACAAACGGACATAGATAAGCTGCAGAGCTGGGCTAAGTGGTTGCAAATGGAGTTTAATGCAGAAAAGTGTGAGGTGATTGACTTTGGAAGGTGCAACAGGAATACAGAGTACTGGATTAATGGGAAGATTCATTGAACAGATTCTGGATGAGAAGAGAGATCTCGGTGTCCATGTACATAGATCCCTGAAAGTTGCCACCCAGGCTGATAAGTTGTTAAGAAGACATACAGTGCATTAGCTTTTATTGGGAGAGGGATTGAGTTTCGGAGCCATGTTGCAGCTGTAGAAAACTCTGGTGCGGCCGCACTTGGAGTATTGCGTACAGTTCTGGTCACCGCATTGTAGGAAGGGTGTGGAAGCATTGGAAAGGATGCAGCGGAGATTTCCCAGGATGTTGCCTGGCATGGAGAGAAGGTTTTAAGAGGAAAGGCTGAGGGACTTGAGGCTGTTTTTGTTCCAGAGAAGAAGGTTGAGAGATGACTTCACAGAGACATACAAGATGATCAGTGGATTAGATAAAAGAAGTTACTGCAGATGCTGGAATCTGAAACCAAAAGAGAAAATGCTGGAAAATCTCAGCAGGTCTGGCAGCATCTGTAAGGAGAGAAAAGAGCTGACGTTTCGAGTCTATCTGAGTCAGGCCTGCTGAGTTTCTCCAACATTTTCTCTTTTATGATGAAGTAACCAGTTTGATTGGCACCACATCTACAAACATTCAGTCTATCCAACACGTAGTCAGCACCTTCAACATCCATGACCATTACCTTCCTAAAGACTAAGGTAGTAGATGCATGAGAACACCATGACCTGCATGTTCCCTTACAAGCCACTCACTATCCTGTCTTGGATCTATATTCCTTTAGTAAAGTCCCATCCGACCATAGGGCTGATCTCTCTGAGACCTGACTGGTCGTGTGTTTAACCTGGATCACCATGCCTCAGGGAAGCTGGGGGTTGAGAAGTGGGACTTTTATTGTGATCCCAACCAGCATGGTTTGGAGGAGCTGGTATTCGTCTGGGGGGTGGGCAAGGTTAAAAATCACACAACACCAGGTTGTAGTCCAACAGGTTTATTTGGAAGCACTAGCTTTTGAAGCACTGATGAAGAAGCAGCACTTCAAAAGCTAGTGCTTCCAAATAAACTGTTGGACTATAACCTGGTGTTGTGTGATTTTTAACTTCAACCAGTGTGGGAATTGAACCTGTGCTATTAATGTAGAACATTGAACAGGAAAGCACAGGACAGGACATTGTAACCATGATGACATATATTGAGCAGAGTGCAGTGCTGGCTGAATTTATTTTGAAATGTTTCTGACCTGTGTCGCATTTTCAGACAGCACTGTCAGGCAGTGATTAGTCCTTAAGGCAGGTCATAAAATCACTGCTGCTAAAAGCAGGAATAACTACTTATAATCCAGAATAATTGTCTGATATTTGGTCTGTTCCTGTGTCTCAGATGTTCTTGTACCCCTCGTGATCCCAGGGTGGTCGGTGTTTGTGTTTGAGTGGAACAAAACATACTGCCCGTGCCAGCAGCGCAGCAAATCAGTGACTGTCATTGTAATGGGAGGGTGTTCTGTAACCAGGGCTCTATAGAGCTGCAGCATAACCTCGCAGCTCTTAAACTCAGCTGGAATTGTATTTGAAGAGTATCTTTATCTCTGGTGTAATTGTGGGTTAACACATTTATCGGGACAGCACAGTAACCTCTGCAGTGAGCAGTTTCCCATTCAAACTGACAATGATTGATGCTTGTTAGTGTAAGGGTATAATATCAAAACAACTAATCTGAAGGAGATGGGGAACAAGACCTGGGTCAAGAGCAGGCTCAGGGTGATCTGTCTGAGAAGAGTTCCCATCACCTGTCCTGTGGGGATTGGCTCACTGCCATCAATTCAACCCCTCACTTTCCACATGGAAATATTGTCTTCATCTCAATCTGAATGTACACAATACAAATCATACCTGAGTATATTTGGTAAATGTCTATAAGTAATGTAACCAAATTGATTCCCTGGGGTTTGAGATTAGAATGAGAATTAGATTTTATTGTCACGTGTACAGGAATACATGAGGACAGTGAAAAGTGCACACAGACACCATTCTCCACCACCATCTGCAACAAGATAGATTCACTTCCATTGCCTTGGCCATACACCAGTCAGAATCTGTCAGCTCCGAAAGAAATCATCCACTCTGATGGAGAATGGGGAAACTGCTATCCAGCCAGTGAATGACCTTTACTGTCTGAATCCTGAACCTGTTGCTGTTCCTGGTGATTCATGGTACAGCCCCAGTGTATTGGAAGGTAGCGGGTGGAAGCCCTACATTAAAAAAGGGAGACAGAAAGCAGGAAGCACAGGCCGGTGAGCTTAACATGTCACAGGGAAACTGCTGGAAGGTATTATTCAACCAGATACAGCAGGTCACATTGATCAGTTGAAGATAATCTGGCAGAGTCGACATTGTTGTGTGTGTCCATTGAGTTTCTTTGAGGATGTAACATGTGTCATTGATAAAGGGGACTGCCCTCAGCTTAGCTTTTGTCCCATAAAATGACCCAGCAAATGTCATGGCAGGAGGTAAAGGCTCACTGTGTGTGTGTGTGTGTGTGTGTGTGTGTGTGTGTGTGTGTGTGTGTGTGTGTGCGTGCGGGGGGGGGGGGTGGGTGGTAATGATCACACGGGAGCACGGGAGCACTGTGGTTTATTGAAACGGATGAGGAGCAGCACTTACATATCCGATAGTGTTGGGGCTTGAGGCAGCACTTACATATCTGATAGTGCTGGGGCTCGAAGCAGCACTTACATGTCCGATAGTGTGGGGGCTTGAAGCACCACTGACATTTCCGATAGTGTTGGGGTTCGAAGCAGCACTTACATATCCGATAGTGCTGGGGTTCGAAGCAGCACTTACATATCCGATAGTGCTGGGGCTCGAAGCAGCACTTACATATCCGATAGTGCTGGGGCTCGAAGCAGCACTTACACATCCGATAGTGTTGGGGCTTGAAGCAGCACTTACATATCCGATAGTGTTGGGGTTCGAAGCAGCACTTACATATCCGATAGTGTTGGGGCTTGAAGCAGCACTTACATATCCGATAGTGTTGGGGCTTGAAGCAGCACTTACATATCGGATAGTGTTGGGGCTCGAAGCAGCACTTACATATCCGATAGTGTTGGGGCTTGAAGCAGCACTTACATATCCGATAGTGCTGGGGCTCGAAGCAGCACTTACATATCCGATATTGTTGGGGCTTGAAGCAGCACTTACATATCCGATAGTGCTGGGGCTAGAAGCAGCACTTACATATCCGATAGTGCTGGGGCTTGAAGCAGTACTTAAATATCCGATAGTGTTGGGGTTCGAAGCAGCACTTACATATCCGATAGTGCTGGGGCTTGAAGCAGCACTTACATATCCGATAGTGTTGGGGTTCGAAGCAGCACTTACATATCCGATATTGTTTGCGCTTCAAGCAGCACTTACATATCCGATAGTGTTGGTCCTTGAAGCAGCACGTACATATCCGATAGTGCTGGGGCTTGAAGCAGCACTTAAATATCTGATAGTGCTGGGGCTTGAAGCAGCACTTACATATCCGATTGTGCTGGGGCTTGAAGCAGCACTTACATATCCGATAGTGCTGGGGCTCGAAGCAGCACTTACATATCCGATAGTGCTGGGGCTTGAAGCAGCACTTACATATCCGATAGTGCTGGGGCTTGAAGCAGCACTTACATATCCGATAGTGCTGGGGTGCGAAGCAGCACTTACATATCCGATAGTGCTGGGGCTGGAAGCAGCACTTACATATCCGATAGTGCTGGGGCTCGAAGCAGCACTTACACATCCGATAGTGCTAGGGCTCGAAGCAGCACTTACATATCCGATAGTGCTGGGGCTTGAAGCAGCACTTACATATCCGATAGTGCTCGGGTTCGAAGCAGTACTTACATATCCGATAGTTCTGGGATTCGAAGCAGCACTTACATATCCGATAGTGTTGGGGCTCGAAACAGCAGTTACATATCCGATAGTGTTGGGGCTCGAAGCAGCACTTACATATCCGATAGTGATGGGGCTTGAAGCAGCACTAACATATCCGATAGTGTTGGGGCTTGAAGCAGCACTTACATATCCGATAGTGCTGGGGCTTGAAGCAGCACTTACATATCCGATAGTGCTGGGGCTCGAAGCAGCACTTACATATCCGATTGTGCTGGGGCTTGAAGCAGCACTTACATATCCGATAGTGTTGGGGCTTGAAGCAGCACTTACATATCGGATAGTGTTGGGGCTCGAAGCAGCACTTACATATCCGAGAGTGTTGGGGCTTGAAGCAGCACTTCCATATCCGATAGTGTTGGGGCTTGAGGCAGCACTTACATATCTGATAGTGCTGGGGCTCGAAGCAGCACTTACATATCCGATAGTGTGGGGGCTTGAAGCACCACTGACATTTCCGATAGTGCTGGGGTTCGAAGCAGCACTTACATATCCGATAGTGCTGGGGCTCGAAGCAGCACTTACATATCCGATAGTGCTGGGGCTCGAAGCAGCACTTACACATCCGATAGTGTTGGGGCTTGAAGCAGCACTTACATATCGGATAGTGTTGGGGCTCGAAGCAGCACTTACATATCCGATAGTGTTGGGGCTTGAAGCAGCACTTACATATCCGATAGTGCTGGGGCTCGAAGCAGCACTTACATATCCGATATTGTTGGGGCTTGAAGCAGCACTTACATATCCGATAGTGCTGGGGCTCGAAGCAGCACTTACATATCCGATAGTGCTGGGGCTTGAAGCAGTACTTAAATATCCGATAGTGTTGGGGTTCGAAGCAGCACTTACATATCCGATATTGTTTGCGCTTCAAGCAGCACTTACATATCCGATAGTGTTGGGGCTTGAAGCAGCACGTACATATCCGATAGTGCTGGGGCTTGAAGCAGCACTTACATATCCGATAGTGCTGGGGCTTGAAGCAGCACTAACATATCCGATAGTGCTGGGGCTCGAAGCAGCACTTACATATCCGATAGTGCTGGGGTGCGAAGCAGCACTTACATATCCGATAGTGCTGGGGCTTGAAGCAGCACTTACATATCCGATAGTGCTGGGGCTTGAAGCAGCACTTACATATCCGATAGTGCTGGGGTGCGAAGCAGCACTTACATATCCGATAGTGCTGGGGCTGGAAGCAGCACTTACATATCCGATAGTGCTGGGGCTCGAAGCAGCACTTACATATCCGATAGTGCTGGGGCTTGAAGCAGCACTTACATATCCGATAGTGCTGGGGTTCGAAGCAGTACTTACATATCCGATAGTTCTGGGATTCGAAGCAGCACTTACATATCCGATAGTGTTGGGGCTCGAAACAGCACTTACATATCCGATAGTGTGGGGGCTTGAAGCACCACTGACATTTCCGATAGTGTTGGGGTTCGAAGCAGCACTTACATATCCGATAGTGCTGGGGTTCGAAGCAGCACTTACATATCCGATAGTGCTGGGGCTCGAAGCAGCACTTACATATCCGATAGTGCTGGGGCTCGAAGCAGCACTTACACATCCGATAGTGTTGGGGCTTGAAGCAGCACTTACATATCCGATAGTGTTGTGGTTCGAAGCAGCACTTACATATCCGATAGTGTTGGGGCTTGAAGCAGCACTTACATATCCGATAGTGTTGGGGCTTGAAGCAGCACTTACATATCGGATAGTGTTGGGGCTCGAAGCAGCACTTACATATCCGATAGTGTTGGGGCTTGAAGCAGCACTTACATATCCGATAGTGCTGGGGCTCGAAGCAGCACTTACATATCCGATATTGTTGGGGCTTGAAGCAGCACTTACAGATCCGATAGTGCTGGGGCTCGAAGCAGCACTTACATATCCGATAGTGCTGGGGCTTGAAGCAGTACTTAAATATCCGATAGTGTTGGGGTTCGAAGCAGCACTTACATATCCGATAGTGCTGGGGCTTGAAGCAGCACTTACATATCCGATAGTGTTGGGGTTCGAAGCAGCACTTACATATCCGATATTGTTTGCGCTTCAAGCAGCACTTACATATCCGATAGTGTTGGGGCTTGAAGCAGCACGTACATATCCGATAGTGCTGGGGCTTGAAGCAGCACTTACATATCCGATAGTGCTGGGGCTTGAAGCAGCACTAACATATCCGATAGTGCTGGGGCTCGAAGCAGCACTTACATATCCGATAGTGCTGGGGTGCGAAGCAGCACTTACATATCCGATAGTGCTGGGGCTTGAAGCAGCACTTACATATCCGATAGTGCTGGGGCTTGAAGCAGCACTTACATATCCGATAGTGCTGGGGTGCGAAGCAGCACTTACATATCCGATAGTGCTGGGGCTGGAAGCAGCACTTACATATCCGATAGTGCTGGGGCTCGAAGCAGCACTTACATATCCGATAGTGCTGGGGCTTGAAGCAGCACTTACATATCCGATAGTGCTGGGGTTCGAAGCAGTACTTACATATCCGATAGTTCTGGGATTCGAAGCAGCACTTACATATCCGATAGTGTTGGGGCTCGAAACAGCAGTTACATATCCGATAGTGTTGGGGCTCGAAGCAGCACTTACATATCCGATAGTGATGGGGCTTGAAGCAGCACTTACATATCCGATAGTGTTGGGGCTTGAAGCAGCACTTACATATCCGATAGTGCTGGGGCTTGAAGCAGCACTTACATATCCGATAGTGCTGGGGCTCGAAGCAGCACTTACATATCCGATAGTGCTGGGGCTTGAAGCAGCACTTACATATCGGATAGTGTTGGGGCTTGAAGCAGCACTTACATATCCGATATTGTTGGGGCTTGAAGCAGCACTTACATATCCGATAGTGCTGGGGTTCGAAGCAGCAGGAACATATCCGATATTGTTGGGGCTTGAAGCAGCACTTACATATCCGATATTGTTTGGGCTTGAAGCAGCACTTACATATCCGATAGTGCTGGGGTTCGAAGCAGCAGTTACATATCCGATAGTGCTGGGGTTCGAAGCAGCACTTACATATCCGATAGTGCTGGGGCTTGAAGCAGCACTTACATATCCGATAGTGCTGGGGCTGAAGCAGCACTTACATATCCGATAGTGCTGGGGCTTGAAGCAGCACTTACATATCCGATAGTGCTGGGGTTCGAAGCAGCACTTACATATCCGATAGTGTTGGGGCTTGAAGCAGCACTTTCATATCCGATAGTGTTGGGGCTTGAAGTGAGTTTGCCAATTGCTGGGTTTTTTTTCCCTTTGGCCCAAGCTGCCTCCTGTTCACCATGGGGTGGGGAGTGGCGGGGTGGGTGGGGAAGAGGTGTATAATCCCTCTGTCCATCCATCTCCCATCAGGATGGCCTGAAGGTTCTCTGCTTCTTCCTCAGAAAGAGACCTGAACAGTCCCCATCCCCCACCATCCTCATCCACCAGATTCAGCTCATTTGGAACCGTTTCCCTTTCACTGACCTCACTTTCTCCAAGTCAAAGGGCTGCTTCTGGCTACCTGCACGGGTCGCAGTATATCTGTGTCTTTGTGGGGAAGGTGGAATAGTTATTGGCGCAGTCCTATTTAGTTCTTTCTCCAACCTGTTGGTGATGCAATTGCTGCTATTCCTGCTCTCACCAGAATGAGAGGAAAAATATATTAATTTGTTTCCAATATCTGTCTTTCCCTCATTACCTGTTTGCTACCCTGTTATTGCAGCCTTTGGTGTTCCCGTTAAGGCAATGTTTTTTTCTTCATGGACAGTGATTACCATGGTGTTCATGGAACAGATTTCAGGAATAGTCCTCATTGCAGAGTACCTTATCCACCCGAAGGAATTGGGGAATATGGACTCGGTGCTGCATATTTACTGAGCAGCTCCCCCAGGACAGGGATCAGCAAAGAAAATCAAGTCTAAAGACTTTAATGTAATGTTTGTGATGAAATTGAACATTTTACTGGAATCAACACATGTTCAGCAATTATTGAGAAGTTATATCTCATATATGGGAAGGAAAGTTTGTTGGAAGGACACATACATGTCATTTTCAAAGATTTCTTTTCTTCTGACAAATTGTCAGGATCATTGATCTGTAGCATGGAAGCAAATCTGTGGTGAGCTCTGTGGAATTTCACATCCCAATATAACCCAACCATTTGGTGTGATTTATTATATGAAGGTCCTCCTTGCTGTCTCTTCTCTCTCCCTCTTACAGCAAACCTACTGACCATCATCATTCTCTCCAATGGGAAGTGTGGACATTCCAAATGTATCTCCGTGTACATGATCGCCATGGCAACTGCAGATTTCCTGGTCCTGTTTTTGGGTGTTGGATCACGTTTTGAGATATCACATTCCAGATTCAATTCTGTCCGACGCTGCAGTTTGTAAATTCATCCTGTGTTTTATTCCTGCAACAATGGATATGTCAGTCTTGTTGACTGTCTTCTTTACAATGGACTGTTTTGTAACTGTCTGTTGTCAGATATTTAAAGCAGACTATTGCACAGTGCGAACTGCTGCTCTGATGATGACAGCATTCCCTGCCCTGATTGCTTTACAGAACACATCCTGCTGGTTTCCATATGACCCTGGCTGAATAATTCCCAACGTTGCCTGGGGCTGTCACTCCAATGTGACCTTTTACACATCAACTGCAGGTGAGGCATCCTCCTGGGTGAAAAGGATTTCAGTTGCATGCCTGCCTTTTTGTTTGAGATTACTGTTTAACTCTTTAACAATCCGGTGTATTTTAGTGGACAGCAGAGTCTGCAGGCGATTGTGGGATCTCAGCAATGAGAACAGCACAGACACAGAGATGAAACACAGAAGGAAATCCATCGTTTTCCTGTTCAGTCTATCAGGCAGTTTTGTGCCTTACAGCCATCATTAACTTTTTAACCAATTAAAAGACAGCGACAGTACATTACCGAGATGTTTTTCAGCTCCAACATACACCGCCATTGATACTGGGGACATCTAATGGATTTGAGTTTCTGCACAAACACGTGTCATTATGCAGCTACCCAAAACCAAATTCAGGGAAGAGATGAAGAAGGTGATGAAATCTCCCTTCATTTTGATATTGAATTTGGTTAAACAACATTAAACTGAAACTTTCTTCCCAGACTGAGTAAATGCCAACCTGTGGTCTCACTCAGAATGGCCTATTCTATTATGGCTAAGAAGGATTCCACTTGTGAAAATGAAACGTTCTTGGAATACATTTTTCAAACTGTTGGCTATGTTTGAGACCTGCTCATTTCTCAGGGGGTAACAGTCCTGATGGTGGTTACCCTCCATCCAGTCAAATTGTTCTCCCGGTTTTACCTGCCAGGGGCTAACAACACAACAGCCTCTTCTTGTTCACCAGCATCTCCACTTTAATCTTTGAGCAGTAGTCCAGCCTCACCTCCATTTCCCAGATGGATGGGAATGCCAGCTTCTGATACCATTCTCACCGTGACCTTCTGAGAGTGTTTGTTGTGGTTCATCAGGAACGCAATAACTTCTGATCGTTTCGCTCAGAAAAAGGTGAACTGAAGGTACCCAGATACAGATCCAAGGCTCAGTCTGTCTAGAAAGGACAAAGTTAAAAATCACACAATACCAGGTTGGAGTCCAACAGGTTTATTTGGAAACACGAGCTTTCGGAGCGCTGTTCCTTCATCAGGTGGTTGTGGAGGAAAAGATCATGATCGCAGAATTTATAGATGACGGAGGCCAGTGTCATGGCAATGTGATACATTAAACAATTTTAGATTAAACCTTTCAACTTTTACAATGGGATTTGCTGGCTTCTGTTCTTTGATATGTAAACCCCAGAACTTCTTTTAAATTACATTCTCAAGATAGCTCAGCGTTTCTAACAATAGGTGTGAAGTCTGTCTGTGTCCCAGTGCTATGTCAGACTGAGGAGCCATCCGCATACACAGGATCTGCTCAGATGAGGAGGAATGTGACGAGCACTTGAAAGTGCTCAAGGATGTCGTCATGAGAACAGGGTATGATACTCAACTCATCGACTGCCAGTTCTGACATGCCACAGCGAGGAACTCCAGTGACCTCCTCAAGAGACAGACATGACGCTATGACAATGAATGATTTACAGCGCACAACAATCACCAGACAGGGGTGTTCCCTCCCAGTCAGGGAACACTTCAGCAGGCAGGGACATGTGGTCTTGGATCTTCGGATGACCATCCTCCAAGGCAGACTTCAGGACAAGCAACAACACAAAGTGGCCGAGGAGAGGCTGATAGACAAGTTCGGTCCCCATGGGGATGGCCTCAAATGGGACCTTATGTTCATCTCTCACTACAGGTGACCCCACTGCACTACACAGACACACACAGAGACACAGACACACACACAGACACACACAAACAGACACACACACACACACACACACACACACACACACACACACACACACACACACCCTCCCTCTCATCTCAAATGCACATCCAAAGCCCCTGCCCTCACACCCACACACACCATCTCACAGACGGATACTCCATCACACTCACACAGACACTTAACCAAGCCTACACACACACTCTTCCACGTGCACTCACATCCACATGCACACACTCACATGCACACTCACTCTGTTGCTCCGACACGCACACACATTGAAGTTTATGGGGTGAGCATGTTTTTGCAGAATTACATTTTATTTTGCTCAAAACCTGCATGAATCCATGTAAAACTATGCAGAAAGTTTGTCAGTCTAACATGGCATTTGGACACACACACACAGACACACAGACACAGACACACACACACACACATACACACACACAAACACACAGACACAGGCACACACACACACAGAGACACAGACACACACAGACACACACACAGACACACACACACACACACAGACACACACACAGACACACACAGACACACAGATACACACACACACAGACACACAATCACACAGACACAGGCACACACACACAGACACACACAGACACAGACACAGACACACGCACAAACACACCCCTCCCTCTCATCTCAAATGCACACACAAAGCCCCCTGCCCTCACACCCACACACACCATCTCACAGACGGATACTCCATCACACTCACACAGACACTTAACCAAGTCTACACGCACACTCTTCCAATTGCACTCACATTCACATGCACACACTCACATGCACACTCACTCTGTTGCTCCGACACGCACACACATAGAAGTTTATGGGGTGAGTATGTTTTTGCAGAATTACATTTTATTTTGCTCAAAATCTGCATGAATCCATGTAAAACTATTGAGAGGGTTTGTCAGTCTGACATGGCATTGGGACACAGACAGACTTCACACCTATTGTTAGAAACGCTGAGCTATCTGGAGAATGTAATTTAAAAGATGTTCTGGGGTTTACGTATCAAAGAATCGGCAAATCCTGTTCTAAAAGTTGAAAGCTTTAATGTAAAATTGTTTAGTATATCACATCTCCATGACACTGGACTCCTTTGGCTATAAATTCTGTGACCATGATCTTATTCTCCACAACCACCTGATGAAGGAGCAGCGCTCTGAAAACTAGTGCTTCCAAATAAACCTGTTGGACTCTAACCTGGTGTTGTGTGATTTTTAACTTTGTCCACCCCAGTCCAACACCGGTAACACCAAGGCATGTCTAGAAAGGAGAAGAGCACACACCTGCTCAAAGGAACATGGAGACAAATTCCAACAGAGGAAGAAGTCAATCAGCTCAGTGTGTTTGTACTGATGCACGAAAGGTCTGCAGCTCCATTCACACTTTACACAGCTCCTGTATTCTATTCCATTTGTGTCTCATCCCCAACTAAAGCCAACCCAGTTTCTCTGGTCAGTAGAATAGGTCAGTCTCAGGTTCGGACAGTGGAGTTCTCTTTGTTGGGCAGAGCAGTGGCATGATCACCATCTGCTACATCGGACACTGTTACCTCTGTAAAGGTTTTCCAGATTGACTGGGACCATGTGACAGTCGAAGGGAGGGTCCGGACCAGTATAACTGGTGACATGGCAGCAGTTTGACCCCACAAAACATTGTGAGTCATCTTCATCCCACTTCATGTTCCCCACCTCTCTATTTCCCCCTCCCCGTATTGGTCGATAAATGGATGGTACAGGATGTGGAGAGATCATCAGCTTTACTGGGATTCGGAATGTGAAGGCAATGGCCCTGAGAGATATTCCTGTCTATTCCAGAGGATCTTCAGGCTTCATTGTTCCCTCCGAAATAAAGATAATTTAAGTTACATTTTTCAGCACTCGACAATCCTCACTAATTCTCCTATTGCTGCTTCTGAAACCTCCCGGAATCACAAGGACATGCACATTTACAAAGTGGATCAATACCCAGAGTTCGATATTGTCACTTACCTTGTGAAATACAAGAGATTGTTTGGATGTTTCAGGACTGGAGGGACATTGGTCAATTTTACTCCAAACAGACAATGGGTTTGAAGTTGAGCAGAGATTGATGGATGTGATTGAGAAGATGCTGAATGATCTATTACACTGACAGAGACGTTCTCTTTGATTTGAGTCTGCAGACTGTCCAGATTTTGATCAAAGATCTTGCTTGGGATTGATGGAGATGATTGGGAGATGGGTAGATTGGGACTGACTTCCAGAGTTGTCCTCCCCCCCCCCCCCGTCAGGATGGGCTCAGTCTAGCTGTTCCTCATGGGGACAGTCTCACTGGTCACTCTATGTGTAGTGTGACTGTCCCCTGCCCCTTCACCCAGCTCTGGGACCCTGTCTCTCTCGCCCCCCTGTTGCTATTGTTAGAAGCAAAATCAATAAAATTTAGACGAGACCACCAACACTGGAAACAAGACAATTTATTCTACAATCTTATAAGAAAGGGCATCAAATGCAGAAGCAAATGAGCAATGAACATTCAAACTAGTACACAGTTATACTTTTGAGCTGCGTGAGGTCACCTCTCCTGAGTCTTACATTACCCAATCTTTCTTATTGTATTCTTCCACTACCCAGCTGTGCTCCGCCCTTATTGCCCCCTTTTCTCCAAGTTGGCAACCTTTCCCTCTGTAAGTGCTGACATGAGGCTAAACTTGTATCTTGATGTTCTTTTACTTTGCTTGTAACATTTTCCATTGTTCATAGGTACATTCCATTCTTGAACATACGTTTTAACAATGTATCTTTTCATGCTTGGTTTATGTGTTTCAGTTGTCTCAGCTATTTTGCTGAGACTATTATTTAAAAGAATTATTTGCTTTAATAATTCTGCACTAAAGTTAGTATTTAATTATCCACAATTATTCATTAAAGATAAAGATATGTTTCCCTAATGCTTGCCTAGCTGATATTTTTCCCTGTACCCCTTGTCCGCACATACACACTCTGGTGCAGAGGTTCACAATCTTGTCATTTCTGTCCTTCTAAATCTGTCTTTTTTTAAACTCCAGGAGTAATCTGCTACTCTCTCTTTCTTGTGCTATTGTCATGACCATTATTGATTGTTGCCCTCCCAAAGACGTTACCAGCTTAGTCATTATCCACTTTAACATATTCAACCCTATCAATAGACCTACTATTATTAGTAATACATAAATGCCTAAATTAACTCTCCATTTTCCCCAACCAGTCAGTCTCCAGTTACCCATCCCCATCCTTCACCTTTTCGGAGTTGATCCCCAATTTCTCTTACATTGTTTATCTTTTTCTTTACTATTTTTGCCTTATCTTCCACTATGGAAGAGGTGTCTGGGATGAAAGTGCAGCATCCCTCACCAATCAGAGCACAGGTTCCCCCTTTTTCGGCCAAGAGATAATCTAAAGCCATTCGATTCTGTAAAGCTGTTAGTCTTGTGGCAATTATTTCGGTGGTTATGGCCGATATTTGGGACTGAGTTTCTCCCATTGCGTCGGTGGTATCATTAATTAAATTTTCAAGGGCAGCCGCCAGTTTCTGTATTTCTACCCCTGTCCTTGTAGTGCCATAGTTTGGGAATAGTGTCCACAACAGACAGTCTCCTTCAGAGACCTCTCGGGTCTTACGTCTCATCCCCCCTTCCTTTCTCAGGTTGGGCTCATGTTTTCCTATTCGGAGGTGAGGGACATATAAGCGAGGTAACAGCTGCCACTCCAGCCTTTCTGGTCTTGAGGCAGTGTTTCATCAACTTCATAACATGCATGTATTTCTACACATTCGGTCACGTAAACATATTTTTCCCCGGGAATAAATGGATAGGCGTTCAGGCTGCATACCCAATATGTTCTGTTTAATATTCGGGGAGTGGTCGTGGTCGTAGCTTGGCTGGTGTAGACACAAGATGATCTTCCTAACTGGAAGGGTACGGTGTCATTCTGATTACAGAAACAGATGGTATTCACTGCTCCTTTTGGTGGGGAAATTCTAAGGCCATCGATAACACCCTGAGTTTTCGGGGCCGGCCTTGGGAACCATCCCACAAAGTTATATTTTCTCTTTTCAGATTTCCACTTTATATTACTTGTGCCCAAGTCAAATTGTTGTACATCGTATCCTTCTTTTTTAGTGAGCGGTATTACCGAGGTGGGGATTCCGGATTCGCCATGGTGTGGAATTTCTGCACATACCCAACTGTCGGCAAGTCCCTCTTGTTTAGCATAATTTTGGCATAGTGTAGTGAAGTGATTTTTTTCACTTCCTTGAACAGTTAATACTATTAACATTACAATGCTATACCAGTATTCACCCATCTCTGAACCCTGCCTCCCGCCCTATCTTAATCTTGTAGGCGCCAGGGAAAAGTGAGTCCACACAACCCTTACAATCAATAACTATATATATATATATCATCAAACGTTAAAAAGAGTGAAAGAGTCTTTTATCGCAGTTTATTCCTTCTTTCTCAGCTTAACTTTCAGAGGGTTGTCTGTAGGAAGAGCGGACCACTCCACCAATGGGGCGTTCACAGGACCTTTGATGCGAGTGTGATGACTCCACCCTTTCCCAACAGTCCGGATAGCTGTCTCAGTCGTCAGGAGGGTTGGGAATGGTCCCTCCCAGCTCGGGTTGAGTTTGGTATCTTTCCAGGCCTTGATCAGGACCCAATCACCCGGCTGTATACGGTGTGCTGCAAATTCGAGCGGCAGTGTCTGTACCAACAAGCCTTTATTCCTAAGAATAGATAATGAAGACCCAAGTGCTACAATATAATTTTTCAAAACCTTGTCATTAAATTCAGCTGGAGGCACCTCTCCTTTCCCTCCTAGGAATGGTAGCCCAAACATCATTTCATAAGGAGAAAGGCCGATATCGCGCCTTGGGGCAGTCCGAATGTGTAATAGCACAATAGGTAAACATTTGGTCCATGGTAATCGAGTCTCTCGGACTAGTTTAGATAATTGCTTCTTTATGGTCTGATTCATTCGTTCCACCCGTCCAGAGGAGGGTGGGTGCCAAGGGGTGTGGAACTCCCAAGAGATCTCTAATCTTGCCATTACGTCTTGCAAGATATTGGAAGTGAAATAGCTACCTTGGTCTGAGTCTGTACTTTCCACTATTCCATATCATGGGATGATATGTTCGAGGAGGGTTTTCATCACTCCTTTTGAGGTGGCTGATTGGAAAGCTTCCATCCACCCGGTTAAATGGTCTACTAGCACTAACAGGTACTTCTGTTTTCCCATCGGGATAGTTCGGTATAGTCCACCTGTATACTTTGGAAGGGTCTCACTCCTGGGTTTCTTCCTCCTTTAAGCCCTTCCTTTACTATTTTCTTATTGATCTTTTGACAAGTTAGACATCCTGCACATATCTGTTTCGCCAATGTATATATTCCCTTACATCCATATTTTCTTAATACAGTGTCACACATGGCTTGGGAACCCCAGTGACTACCCTGGTGTATCGTGGCTAAGATGTTTCTCATGACTGGTTTACTCAGTAATTCCCTCCCATCCGGGAGGATCCACTTTCCTTCAGTTGTCTTAGTGGCTCCTATTTCTTGGAACTCTTTTTCCTCTTCTCCTGTGTATATGGGGTTCATGGGAGAAGAGTCAATTAAGGGTGTAAGAATCTGTATCCTTGTTACTGTATGGTTCATAGCTGCCTCTTTGGCTGCCTCGTCTGCTAGCCAGTTTCCCTTTGCTTCTAGAGTGTTCCTCTTCTGGTGTCCAGGTACATGGACTATAGCTATTTCTTGGGGTAATTTCAAACTTTTCAATCCTTGTCCTATTAACTCTTCATGTACTAACTCCTTTCCCTGACTATTGATTAGTCCCCGTTCTTGCCATATCTTTCCAAAGGTATGGACTACCCCATAGGCACACTTGGAGTCAGTGTAAATTATCCCATCCCGTTTCTCTAAGTTTCTCTAAGCTTGGTTTAATGTGTACAATTCACAGGTCTGGGCTGACCATGTGTTAGGCAGACGGTCAGCCTCCACTGTTTGGTTTTTGTTACCGTCCACTACTGCATATCCATTGTGTCTTTTTCCTTCCACTCCTCTCGATGATCCATCTATAAACAATCTATCCCTGTCATGGAGAGGTAGATCTCTCAGGTCCTGTCTAATTTTGGTTTGATATTCGATGATGTCTAAACAGTCGTGCTCTAATTCTCGTTTGTCTAGAGGTTCTCCCTTCCAAAGAAAGGTAGCTGGGTTTAGACAGGTGTCTGTTGCTAACACGAGGTCATCTTTCTCCATCAGGATGGCCTCGTATTTTAGAATTCGTGAATCTGTCAACCATCTTCCTGCTTTTTGGTTTAACACAGTTCTGACTTGATGGGGAGTGCTAACTACTAGCGCTCCTCCGAAAGTAAGTTTCCAGCTTTCTTCTCCCAATATGGCCGTTGCTGCAACTGCCTGTAGACATCCAGGATTTTGGACAGGAAGGCTATGGGCTGTTTCTTTCCCCCTCCTTTCTGGGTTAACACTCCTAAGGCTGCTCCATCGTTTACTGTCACAAAAAGGTGACATGGTTTCTCGAGGGAAGGAAGGGCCAATACTGGTGCTTGTGCTAGACTACGCTTCAACTCATGTAACCCTTCCTTTTCCTCTTCTGTCCAGTACAGTCCTTCGTGTTCTGATTCTGTCAGTTTGTAATATAACCTCTTCATTTTCTGGACATAGGCTTCTATCCACAATCTACAATAACCCATCAGCCCAAGGAACTTTTGTAATTCCCGTTTGGTGTTCGGGAGAGGCAGTTCTACTATCCCTGGGATTCTTTCGGGGTTAATGCGTCTAGTTCCCTCGGTAATAAAGTGTCCTAAGTATTTCATCTCTTTTTCTGCATATTGTAATTTATTCCTAGATACTCTTAAACCCCGTCGCTCTCGGGAATTCAACAATCCATTGGTGGTCGAACTTACATCATTTCTCTTTTGTCCTGACACAAGTAGATCATCTTCAGATTGCAACAGTGATGTCTCCCGGGGCACTTTATATTGTTCTAGGACTTGTTCCAGTACTTGCCCGACTAAGTGAGGTGATTCTGTGAATCCCTGGGGAAGTACCGTCCATCGGAACTGTTGCTTTCTGCCAGTGTATGGAATTTCCCATTCAAAAGCGAACATGTTGCGGCTCTCTGGGGCTAAAGGACAAGCCCAGAATGCATCTTTTAAATCTATTACACTAAACCAGCGGTGGTTACACAGTATCTTACTAAAAAGTGTGTATGGATTGGGCACCACTGGGTGCTGTGTCCGGACCAGTCGGTTCACTAATCTGAGATCTTGTACCAGTCGGTAAGTTCCATCTGGTTTCCGGACGGGGAATATTGGGGTATTAAAGGGTGACAGGCATGGTTCTCATAGCCCTTCTTTTACTAGAGAGTCTATTACCGGTTGTAAACCCTTGCGCCCCTCTAATGAAACCAGATATTGTTTAAGCCTGACTGTTTTATTTTCTTGGGACAGTGTAATTACGATGGGGTTAACGTTCAAATGACCTGTGTTCCTGGTTCTCGCCCACACGTAGGGTTTATCTGTTCTTCATCACTGGTCGTTAGTTTATTTATTGTTACAGTTATTGAACTATTCTCTACTCCAACCTTCAAGTTTAACAAAACGATTAAATCCCTGCCCAAGAGATTGCTTCCAACATCAGGAATATATAATCATTGTCCCGTCACTTCTTCGGTATTTCCCCTTATTAGGGTCGGCTCAAAAATGGGCACAAAGAATCCTTCACCTTTTACTCCAGAAACTCTGAGACTCTTATTAGTTAATTTAACACCGTTAGGTCTAAAACTGAGGGATGACCGCGATCCGCTCCCGTATCCACCACAAACACTGTCTCCTCTCCTTCAGGTCCCACCTTTAGATTTATCAAGGGTTCCCGGTGGGTCTCAGGAGGAAGGAACCGCCTTACTCCCCTATTCCTCATCAAAATTCATCAATGATACTGCTTCTCTTTGTCGTCCTAACTTTGGACATTGCCTTTTAAAATCTCCTGATTTTCCGCAGTAATAACATCCTGCCAGTTGCTTCCTTCCCCTACCATCTGTTCTCTGTCTCTCTTGTCCTCCCCTGTTGTTTTCTGATTCTAACTTTCTCGTCGTAATTTCCTCAACTGCTGCAACCATTGTTTTAGCTTTCTGTTTTTGTTTCTCCTCTTCTCTTTTCACATCCACTTTCTGTGCCTCATGGAACAGTTCTTCCATCTGTCTTTCACTCCATTACAGAAAAAGAATTTCTGTAACTTCTTTTGTATGTCCGGCCATGATTTAGTCACAAACTGGACCTTTAAGAGTCCCTGTGCTACCGGATCATCGGGATTCATTCCCAAATATTTTCTCGTGGCTTCGTCCCCAGAATGCTCATCAGTTCACCCCATGTGTACAAATTCAGCCCCAAGAATTGGTCCAACTGTTCCGCCAATCCTACTGGGTCGTCAATCAAGCTTTTCATGTCTTTTTTAAAGAATCTAACTTCCCTGCTAGTTAGTGGTGCACTGACATATCTGATTTCACTGTTACCAACGGGTACTTCTCTAAGTGGATATATTTGTGCCGCTGCCCCACCTATGTCCCCCCTTCCCTCTTTTTCACTGCTGATCTAGACTTAATCGGACTTGGGGGAAGGTCTTCCTCCCGACCTTTTTCAAGTTCTTGTACTGGGGAAGGCGCTGTGGGAGAGGGGAAAGACGACAACGGACCATTACTGTCGTTGTCGTAAGGAGGGGGTAAACTTGACAAAGGATCCCAAAGGGAAACCTTCGTTTCCTCATCACCTTCTTCTGATTTTTTCAAAACAAGGATTTTCGGACTCCCTATCCAACAGGCGGCATAATCAGATTCTTTACAGGAGTATTTTTGTTTCTTATTTACATATATATTTAAATCTTGACATAGCCAATCTTCATCTGACCCACATTTAGGCCAAAATATACTTGGAGTTTTAATGCTTTCCTTCGTCCAGACAAAACAACAAAAGTTTATCATTTTTTTTATCCTTCCTTCGTGTCCGAGGATTGTACTTCCAATTACTTAACATTTTTCTTAAAGGATTGTCCGTTGGGATGTGATCTTTGGACGTCCTTCCAATGTCTCCTTCTAAACTTTAATCACTATTTTTATTCCCCATTTCAATCTTCGGCCGTTTCTTTCTGTAATTTAGTTAACCTTCCTGAGGTTCGGTGTCACCTTCTTCCACACCCACTTCAGGGTCCTGACCTTCGCGTGGGGGATTTCCCCTCTTAACAACCGCTCTAAGGCTGGGTGATCAAATCAGATCAACACCTTACTCGTCAGATTAACCTAGCCAATTAAACACTTTATTTTTTATGTTGCCAATTTCCCGTACTTCGCGTACGTCCCCGACCACCAAAGCAATACTTAAAGATCAATTTTCTTACCTTGGTCTGTGCACAAGAGTTACCTGGTCGAATCAGCGCGCCCCGTCCCACGGCAATACCTGGCAACCACGGCTGTTGCCTATGTACAAAGGAGTTACTCAACTGAACTCGCCACATGTCAGCGCGCCCTGTCCCGCAGCAACTCCCCAGATATATCCAACTGGCAGCAGTAACTATCGCTGCCTACCCTGGTCGACCGGATTCTCCTAACCCGGTTGCCCAGAACCCAGGTTCCCCGGATCCCCGGATATATCCGACTGGCAGCAACTACCGCTGCCTACCCCGGTCACCCGGATAAGTCTTTTAGACCTTTCTTACCCAGGGTTTGTGCACACAAGAGTCACTTGACCAAACCCGCCGCGTCTGCCTGTCTTGTTTCCAGGGTCTCTCAGTCCGGACCACGCTCGCCCGAGCCGCCGTGGCAAGGAGGGAAACTAGAGACTACCGAAATCAGCGAGGTGCACCTTCTCCATTTTCCCAAAAATGCCGAGCGATCGGAGCTCGGGATCCTAGACGAGCCCCCAAATCTGTTAGAAACAAAATCAATAAAATTTGGACGAGACCACCAACACTGGAAACAAGATAATCTATTCTACAATCTTATAAGAAAGGGCATCAATTGCAGAAGCAAATGAGCAATGAACATTCAAACTAGTACACAGTTATACTTTTGAGCTGCGTGAGGTCACATCTCCCGACTCTCACATTACCCAATCTTTCTTCTTGTATTCTACCACTACCCAGCTGCGCTCTGCCCTTATCGCCCTCTTTTCTCCAAGTTGGCAACCTTTCCCTCTGTAAGTACTGATATGAGGCTAAACTTGTATCTTGATGTTCTTTTACTTTGCTTGTATCATCTTCCATTGTTCATAGGTACATTCCATTCTTGAACATACGTTTCAACAATGTATCTTTTCATGCTTGGTTTATGTGTTTCAGCTGTCTCAGCTATTTTGCTGAGACTATTATTTAAAAGATTTATTTGCTTTAATAATTCTGCACTAAAGTTAGTATTTAATTATCCACAATTATTCATTAAAGATAAAGATACATTTCCCTAATGCTTGCCTTTTCTATACCTGCAAAAACAACACATTTCCCCATTTCTTACACTATGGTGACCATCTCGTTAGCTGTCGCCTTGCTGCTCACGTTGAGGGACAGATTGTCACTGGTAATGAGGCTGGATATCCCCCACTCCCCTCCCTGCGGTGGCTGTGGTTTCCTCAGTCCCAGGGGAGCCAGACTCTCTGCTCTCCAACCACAGTCTCCCCTCCCCCCATTGGCCACACCCTCTGATGGAGTGGTCAGGACAGGGACAGTCTCACCCTCGTTACACTCCCAGTCACAATGGTTACCATGGACACGCTTCACTGTCTGTGCTCCGGAACGTTTGATTGGTCAATTTGCACTAAGCCTCCTTACCCACCATAGGTGCTAGTTTACCACCCCATCTCCACGACGGGCACATCCTCACTGCCCCCAGTACACACTGACGTATCGGGCACATTGATGGTGGGGGTGATGGGCCCAGTCTCACTGGCCCCGAATTCTCCAGTCTCACTGTTCACTGTCTCTGCTCTGACCCCGGGAACAGTGGGCAGTGCCTCACCAATGGGAACACGGCATTGCCCACAAAGGGCTCTCTCCCCCACTCTTGGTGACTGATGGAAGAAGCTGTTCCTGTGGATGGAGCTGAAGGTTCGGTGTGTGGGGGTGGGTTCATTGGGGCTGAGATGAGTCGTACTGAAGCAAGGGAAGGTAAGGGGTCTATTGGTGCAGAGGGAAAGGTCGGCTGGGGTACCCCCTGACTGAGTGTGGACATGGGAACTGGCTGCATGTGTCAGTTCAGAACTGGGTGCTCCAGTGGCTGTGGGGAAGCTGCTGCTGGTCACATTCGCTGTAGACAGAGGGAACACTGATCAATTCAAGGGAAAGAAAATGAAGTTAAATCAAACATTGCAGAAGTGAGAGCAGACAGCGTCCCAATTCATGCCTGATCCCCAACAAAACTTATAAAAACAATCTCTCTCTCAGATTTAAACTGAACAACTGATCCAACACTCACTGTGGTTTGTGGAAGAGAATTCCAAACCTCTCCCACCCTTTGTGTGTCAAAGTGGTTCCTAACATCTCTTCTGACCCTAATTTTTAGACACTGCTCCCTCGTTCTCAAACCCCCAACCAGTGGAAATAGCTTCTCTTCATCTGCTGTGATGAACATCCTGTTAATATCTCAAGGACTTTGATCAGGTGGGGACCCTTCCCTCTTCAGACAATCCCCTCATTCCAGGGATTAGTCCAGTAAAACTTCTCAGAACTGTTTCCATTACATTCACATCCCTCTGTCACGTAAAACTTCTGTAATTCCAGCGCTGGGATCTTGCTGTGCATTAAAACAGTCAGCCACAGGCCAGTCAGACCACCCAGGCTCATTTACCTCTGTCCCAGGGAGGGGGGGCTCAGCACAATATTGGGGGCAGCAAAACATTTGCAGGGGCTCATATGGTGTAAAGTGAATCATTGGGGTAGGACATACATTGGGAGGGGAATGAAAATGGGGGCAAAATGTTTCTGGGAAATGCAAAGTGGTTTGGACATTTTCAGGTCTGAAAGAGAGAAAAAAAGGGAGAAAGGGAGGGTGAGAGAAAAAGAGAGAGAGATAGGGAGAGTGGGGATGGGGTAAAAGGGACAGAGAGAGAGAAGGACAGAGAGACAGAGGGAGGACAAAGGCAGGACAGAGGGAAAGGTGGACAGAGAGATAGAAAACAGGGAGAGAGAAGGACTGAGTGGGAGAGTAACAGGGAGAGAGAGAGAGAGAGAGAGGGAGAGAGGGGCAGAGAAGGAGAAAGAGAAGGAGAAAAGTCAGACAGAGACAAACAGGAATTAAGACATGAACAGACGAAAGGGGTGATACTGACTATGAGGTAAAAACAATGACTGCAGATGCTGGAAACCAGATTCTGGATTAGTGGTGCTGGAAGAGCACAGCAGTTCAGGCAGCATCCAACGAGCAGCGAAATCGACGTTTCGGGCAAAAACCCTTATTCCGGATGAAGGACTTTTGCCCGAAACGTCGAATTCGCTGCTTATTGGATGCTGCCTGAACTGCAGTGATCCTGACTATTCCAGTTGTTCCCAGCTCTCTGGATGGTTTCTCACAGGGAAAGACCCTGTCCTGGGGTTTACTTCAGCCTGGGGATATATCAGTGTGTCTCTATGTTTGTATGTATCTCTGTGTGTCTGTCCAATGTGTTATTGGGATGAATCCTCTCTCGCTCTCTTTTGCTCTTTGTCCTTCTGGTTTTTAAAGTGATACAATGTCGCTCACTGCTGGACATCCCACGCCATTGCACAAGTGGCAGATCTCTTTTGGAGAAAACATCAAAGTCTGTGAATCTCTCACAATGCATGTTTATTTCGTTCTTCAAAGAATGCCTTTGGAGACACAGACCAGTTTTGCCCGAGCCCTCCCGATGTTGTCCCTGTGATATGAGGAGATGGGGATGAACATGCTCAGTGCTGGTCTCACCCCTTCCACTTTTGAATCAATTCTGCCTTAGAATTTGTGAGAGTACATCAGAAAACATGGCAACATGCAGAAAGTGCAATAAAATTCACCGTCTTCTCACAAAGACGTCTCACCTCACTTGGAGGTGACTGGAAGCAATTGCAGCAGAAACACTCTATGTAATGTTTAACATCAGGAATACTGCTCATTGCAGAGAGTGTATGACATTTCTCCACAGGAGCGTGTTCCACACTGAGGGACCTCAATCCAATTGCAAACCTCTCCACACCAGCCTTGTGTGTGTGTGTTGATGGTGCCCTTCTGTCCCTCTCTGACTGAATCATTGAGTTTTTCATCTGTGAGCCCCTTGTGCAGTGGCATGGAGAGGCCAGCAGGGGGTGGCAGTGTATCACTTTCCACACAAAGGAGATGGGTTGCCCTGTTTTGAATCTTCACTCACAGGAAATTTCTGTTTGGGATTGCATTGGAGTAGCAGCCAATTGCAACTAGGAAGCTCGATGCTGAAAAATACGAAGCCCAGTCATTTGTTATTGTACATAAGTTTTATTTACTCATGATGCAATGAGTTCGTGTAACCAAGTACTTACTGTGTTCCTGAACTTCACTCTGAACCGAGACAAAGTTGCTGCATAATTAAATGTTTGGTTTTGTGGGGTCTGATGATGTCATGTGATCACCCGCCACAATTTCTCACATTGAGACCTCTCATCGTCGGCTGTTTGTGGCAGGAGTAAGGGGTCTGTTAAATTGTTGCTGATAAGGGAGACCACGTTTTTAATAGTCAAATATTTTCTGATGAACTATTCTATCTAATTACAGCGGGACACTCCAAAGGATTTGATTTTGATGGAGATTTACACAGGGTTCCAAGCTGACAGGAATTCCCCCTTGGGAAAGGCCATTGTCCCTGACAATTCCACTGGGTTGTCCTCCGATGGGGAATCAGCAGGATCCCGCACAGGGACAAGGACTCTCTGTCAGGAATGTGATGGAATAGCCCCCCAATTGCCTGGATAGGGGCAGCTCCAACAACACTCAAGAGCTCAACACCAGCCAGGACAAAGTGGCCTCGGTTTGATTGGCACCACATCCACAAGCATCCCCTCCCACCACTCCCAATGCACCATGACAGCAGTGTGTACCATCCACAGGATTTCTCCAGACATTCACCTCTGATCCTCAGCCAGCACCTTCCAAACCCCCAACCACTTCCATCTAGAAGGACAAGGGCAGCAGATACATCTGACTTGGAAATATATCACCGTTCCTTCTCCTGCTCTTTGGATGCTGCCTGACCTGCTGAGCTTTTCCAGCAACACATTTTTTAGCTCTGGGCTGACAAAAGGCAATTAACATCCGTGCCACACAAATGCAAAACAATTATCACCTCCAAGAAGATATCACATCGATAACGCCTTTTGACATTCAAGGATTTGTGTTGCTGAATCCCCCACAATCAACAAGCTGGGAGTTCCCATTGAGCTGAAAATGAAATGGTTTACAATGTAAGTACTGTGGCTACAAGAGCAGCTCAGGGGGCAGGAACACTGTAGTGAGGGATGTACCTCATGGCTCCAAAAGCCTCTCCACCATCTCCAAGGCACACGTCAGGAGTGTGATGGAATACTCCCCACTTGGATGGAAATATCTCCAAGATCCCTCAAGAAATGGGATCCCAGCATGACCAAGCAGCCATATAAAAGCACAATGTTGCAGACACTCAAATTCCAACATGAAATCAGAAAGTGCTAGAGAAATTCAGCAAGTCTGGCAACACCTGTGGAGAGAAATATAGAGTTAACCAGTCGTGTCCAATATAACTCTTCTTCAGAACAGTGTTGACAAGGTGTCATGTCGGACTAGAAGCATTCATTCTCTTTCTCTCTTCACAGGTACACCAGGCCTGCTGAGTTTCTCCAACATTTTCACTTCTACAATAAAGTAGCCAATTTGATTGACACCACATCTACAAAATTCAGTCCATCCACCACCGGCGTTCAGTAGCAGCACTGAGTATCATTGACAATACACACTGCAGAGACTCACCAATGCTCCATAGACATCATCTTCAACATCTATGGCCACTACCTTCCTAAAGACAAAGGCAGTAGATGCATGAGAACACCATGACCTGCATGTTCCCTTCCAAGCCACTCACCATCCTGACTTGGGTATATATTCCTTCAGTAAAGTCCCTGAAGTCCCAGTGGACCACAGGGCTGCTCTCTCATTAGTGAGAAACAACTGGCCGTGAGTTTAACCTGAGGGTCACCGTGCCCCAGGGGAACGGTGAGGTTGGGAAGGTAGGACCTTCATGATGATCTCAGCCAGTGTGGGGATTGAACCTCTGCTGTTAACATAGAACATACTATAAAACAGCACAGTACAGGCCCTTCAGCCCTTGATGTTGTGCCGACCATTTATCTAACTCTATTGTTCTCTGCTCTATGTGCCTATCCAAGAGTCGCTTAAATTGCACAAAATACAGTGGCATGGGATTGAGGGTGTTTCAGCAGTTTGGATCAGAAGGTGGCTCGTTGAAAGAAGACAGAGGGTGGTGGTTGATGGGAAATGTTCACCCTGGAGTTTGTTACTAGTGAAGTATCACAAGGATTTGTTTTGGGTCCATTGCTGTTTGCCATTTTTATAAATGACCTGGATAAGGGTGTACAAGGATGGGTTAGTACATTTGTGGATGAGACTAAGGTTGGTGGAGTTGTGGATAGTGCTGGGTGAGGGATGTTGCAGACCACAGGGGACATAGATAAGCTGCAGAGCTGGACTAAGAGGTGGAAAATGAAGTTTAATGTGGAAAAGTGTGAGATGATTCACTTTGGAAGGAAGAACAGGAATAAAGAGGATTGGGCTAATGGTAAGATTCTTGGTCGTGTAGATGAGCAGAGAGATCTCAGCGTCCAGGTACATAGATCCCTGAAAGTTGCCACCCAGGTTGATAAGGTTGAGGCTGTTTTCATTAGAGGGAAGAAGGTTGAGAGGTGACTTATTTGAGCCATATAAGATAATCAGAGAGTTAGATAGAGTGGACAGTGAGAGTCTTTTTCTTTGGATGGTGATGGCTAGCATGAGGGACATAGCTTTAAATTGAGGGGCGACAGATATAGGACAAATGTCAGAGGTAGTTTCTTTACTCAGAGAGTAGTAGGGGCATGGAATGCACTGCCTGAAACAGTAGCAGACTTGCCAACTTTAAGGGTATTTAAATGGTCATTGGGTCGACGTATGGATGAAAATGGAATAGTGTAGGTTAGATGGGCTTTAGATTGGTTCAACAGGTTGGCACAACATCGAGGGCCGAAGGGCCTGTACTGCGCTGTAATGTTCAATGTTCTATGATCTAAATGTCCCTAATGTATCTGACTCTACTCCCACTGCTGGCAGTGCATTCCACACACTCACCACTGTCTGTGTTAAGAACCTGCCTCTGACATCTCCCCTAAACTTTCCTCGAATCACCTTAAAATTATGCCCCCCCCCACCCCCCTTCATGATGGCCATTTCCACCCACGGAAAAAGTCTCTGTCTGTTCCCTCTGTCTGTGTCTCTCATCACCTTGTACACCTCCATCAAGTCAGCTCTCATCCTTCCTCACTCCAGTGAGAAATACCCTCGCTCCCTCAACCTTTCTTCATAAGACATGCCCTCCAGTCCAGGCAGCGCCCTCTCTAAAGCTCCCACATCCTTCCGATAATGAGGCAACCAGAACTGAACACAATATTCCAAGGCTGCTCCAAGCAGGGCTCTGTAGAGCTGCAGCATAACCTCGTGGCTCTGAAACTCCATCCCCCTACTAATGAAAGCAAACACACCATACGTCGTCTTAACACCTGGGGGTGGGGTTACTTTGAGGGATCTATAGACATGGAAACTCAAGATCATTCTGTTCCTCCAAACAGCCAAGAATCCTGCCTTTAACCCTGTATTCTACATTCCAATTCAATCTTCCAAAATTCATCATTTCTCTCTTTTCCAGGTTGAACTCCATGTGACCCTTATCAGTCCAGTTCTGCATCCTGTCAATGTCCTGTCGCATCCACCAACAGACCTTCCACCAACCTTCATGCCATCGGCAAACTTACTATCCCACCCTTCCACTTCTTCTCCAGGTCATTTATAAAAACCACAAAGAGCAGAGTTCCCAGAACCGATCCCTGCAGGACACCACTGGTCACCAAGCTCCAAGCTGAATACTTTCCGTCTACTACCACCCTCTGTCTTCTACGGGTCAGTCAATTCTGTATCCAGACAGCCAAATTTCCCAGTATCCCATGCCTCCTTACTTTCTGAAGGAGCCGACCATGGGGAACCTTATCAAATGCCTTGATAAAATCCATGTGCACCACACCAGCTGCTCTACCTTCATCAATGTATTTTGTCACATCCTCAAAGGATCAATAAGGTTTGTGAGGCATGACCTGCCCCTCACAAAGCCATCTCTAACCAAGCTATGGTTTTCTACTTAAGCATAAATCCTGCGTCTCAGAATCCTCTGCAATAATTTTCCCAACACATATGTAAAACTGACTGGTCTGTAATTCCTAAGATTACCCTATTCCCTATCATGAATAAGGGAATAACATTTCCCACCCTCCAATTATATGGCACTACCCCAGTGGACAATGAGGACCCAAAGATCATCATCAAAGGCACCGCAATCTCTTCCCTTCCTTCCTGTAGTAACCTTGGGTATATTCCTTCCTACCCAGGGGAGTTAGCTATCCTTAAAACTTTCTGCACATCCTCCTTTTTAACACCAACCTGTTTGAGCATGTCAGACGGTTTTATTCTGTCCTCACAAACATCAAGTTCCCTCTCAGTAGTGAATAATGAAGCAAAGTATTCATTGAGGACCAACACTACCTCCTCCTCCGACTCTGACTCCCTCCACTGTCCCTGATTGGCCCTACTCTCACTCTGACCATCCTCTTGTTCCTCACATCAGTGTAGAACACCTTGGGGTTTTCCTTCATCCTGTCTCCCAAAGCCTTTACATGCTCCCTCCTAGATATCCTAAGTCCATTCTTCAGTTCCTTCCCAGCTACCTTGTAACCCTCTAGAGCCCTGTCTGATTCTTGCCTCCTCAACCTAAAGTAAGCTTCCTTCTTCCTCTTGACTAGATGTTCCACATCCCTTGTCACCCAAGGTTCCTTCACCCTCCCATCCTTTCCTTACCTCAGTGGGATAGACCTGTCCAGCACTATCAGCAAGTGTTCCCTAAACAACCTCCACATTTCTGTTGTGTATTTCCCTGGGAACATCTGTTCCCAATTTAGATGCCCCAGTTCCTGCCTAATAGTATTGTAATTCCCCCGCCCCCAATTAAATACTTTCCCAGACATCTGCTCCTATCCCTCTCATTCAGTATAGTGAAGGTCATGGAGTTGTGATGACTATCACTGAAATTCTGTCCCACCGAGAGATCTGACACCTGGCCTGGTTCATTGCCAAGCACCAAATCCAACATTGGATGTTGGTGTCACTCTCCATCACAAACCAGCCGTCCAGCCACCAGTGCTGCAGGGGCTCAGTTAGCGCAGTTGGCTGGATGGTGAGATCTCGAGGGATGAGGTGGTACTTTGGTTAAACTCACCATCAGTTGTCTCTCTCCCTCTCTCCAAGACAGAACAGCCTCTTGAATTGTGCAATTCCTTCAGTATCCCTCTGTCACAATCGAGAGAGAAGGTTGAATGATGATTTGAGACATTCAAGATAATCAGGGGTTCAATAGGGTGGACAGTATTCAGCCGCTTTCCTTGGATGGTGATGGCTTGCACGAGGGGACACAGCTTTAAATTGAGGGATGATAGATATCGGACAGATATCAGAGAGAATTTCTTTACTCAGAGAGTAATTGGGGCATGGAATGCACTGCCTGCAACAGTAGTAGACTCACCAACTTTAAGGGCATTTCAATAGTTGTTGGATAAACACATAGATGAAAATGGAATAGTGTAGGATAGATGGGATTCAGATTGGTTCCACAGGTCGGTGCAACATGGAGGGCCAAAGGGCCTCTACTGCGCTGTAATGTTTGATGTTCTACGTTCTATTTTAGTGACCAGTTGAGCCTGGAAGAGGCTGAAGGGTGAGAACAAAGGAGAGACCCACAGAGACCCAGAGATGGAGAGCAGAAGGAAGACTGTGATTCTGCTCTTCACCATCTCTGGGAGCTTCACCCTCCCGTGGTTCATCAATGTTGGAGATTTCGGATATTATGTCATTCGAGGCATCAATCCTGATGATTACCCACCGTTTCTGTTTGTGTTCAGTGTTGTTGGTTACATGCTGCAGAGGTTACATTGTTGTACAAACAGATTTATTTATGCAGCAACATTGTCTACCTTCAGAGGGAAGATCAGTAACACAGTAAAACCTCTGGTTACACAAATTCATTACGTTCTGAATAAATAAAACTCTTCATTGAAGCCAAAGAGACGGTCCCATTGTTCCCAGACTGTGGAATGATATTCTTCATTGACCCGTGGGATATGGGCAGCACTGGCTGGGCCAGTGTTTTTTGCCCGTCCCTAGTTGCCCCTTGAGAAGGTGATGGTGAGCTGTCTTCTTGAACTCACTGCTCTCCATGTGATGTAGGTAGACCCACAATGTGCCCCTTAGGGAGGGAATTCCAGGACTTTGACACAATGACACTGAAGGAACAGCGATATGTTTCCAAGTCAGGATTGTGAGTGGTTTGGAGGGGAACTTGTAGGGGGTGGTGTTCCCATGTATCTGCTGCCCTTGTCCTTCTAGATGGAAGTGGTTGGGGGTTTGGAAGGTGCTGGCTGAGGATCATAGGTGAATTTCTGGAGAAATCCTGTGGATGGTACACACTGCTGTCATGGTGCATTGGGAGTGGTGGGAGGGGATGCTTGTGGATGTGGTGCCAATCAAACCGAGGCCACTTTGTCCTGGCTGGTGTTGAGCTCTTGAGTGTTGTTGGAGCTGCCCCTATCCAGGCAAATGGGGGGCTATTCCATCACATTCCTGATAGAGAGTCCCTGTCCCAGTGCGGGATCCTGCTGATTCCCCATCGGAGCACAACCCAGTGGAATTGTCAGGGACAATGGCCTTTCCCAATGGGGAATTCCTGTCAGCTTGAAACCCCTGTGTAAATCTCCATCAAAATCAAATCCTTTGGAGTGTCCCGCTGCAATTAGATAGAATAGTTCATCAGAAAATGTTTGTCTATTAAATACGTGGTCTCCCTTCTCAGCAACAATTTAACAGACCCCATTCTCCTGCCACAAACGGCCGACTATGAGAGGTCTCAATGTGAGAAATTGTGGCGGGTGATCACATGACATCATCAGACCCCACAAAACCAAACATTTAATTATGCAGCAACTTTGTCTCGGTTCAGAGTGAAGTTCAGGAACGCAGGAAGTACTTGGTTACACGAACTCATTGCATCATGAGTAAATAAAACTTATGTACAATAACAAATGACTGGGCTTCGTATTTTTCAGCATCAAGCTTCCTAGTTGCAATTGGCTGCTACTCCAATGCAATCCCAAACAGACATTTCCTGTGAGTGAAGATTCAAAACAGGGCAACCCATCTCCTTTGTGTGGAAAGTGATACACTGCCACCCTCTGCTGGCATCTCCATGCCACTGCACAAGGGGCTCACAGATGAAAAACTCAATGATTGAGTCAGAGAGGGACAGAAGGGCAACAGCTCACGGCACCATCAACACACACACACAAGGCTGGTGTGGAGAGGTTTGCTATTGGATTGAGGTCCCTCAGTGTGGAACACGCTCCTGTGGAGAAATCTCATGCACCCTCTGCAATGTGGGAAATGATTTATCTTTGAGCAGTATTCCTGATGTTATGTCTTAACTCCTGTTTGTTTCTCCTTCTCTTTCTCACTCTCTGCCCTTCTCTCCCTCTCTCTTCCTGTTTCTCTCTCTCTCTCTCCCTGTTATTCTCCCACTCAGTCCTTTTCTCTCCCTGTTTTCTATCTCTCTGTCCATCTTTCCCTCTGTCCTGCCTTTGTCCTCCCTCTGTCTCTCTGTCCTTCTCTCTCTCTCTGTCCCTTTTACCCCTATTTCTCTCTTTTTCTCTCACCCTCTCTTTCTCCCTCTTTTTCTCTCTTTCAGACCTGAAAATGTCCAAACCACTTTGCATTTCCCAGAAACATTTTGCCCCCATTTTCATTCCCCTCCCAATGTATGTCCTACCCCAATTATTCACTTTACACCATATGAGCCCCTGCAAATGTTTTGCTGCCCCCAATATTGTGCTGAGCCCCCCTCCCTGGGACAGAGGTAAATGAGCCTGGGTGGTCTGTCTGGCCTGTGGCTGACTGTTTTAATGCACAGCAAGATCCCAGCGCTGGAATTACAGAAGTTTTACGTGACAGAGGGATGTGAATGTAATGGAAACAGTTCTGAGAAGTTTTAGTGGACTAATCCCTGGAATGAGGGGATTGTCTGAAGAGGGAAGGGTCCCCACCTGATCAAAGTCCTTGAGATATTAACAGGATGTTCATCAGAGCAGATGAAGAGAAGCTATTTCCACTGGTTGGGGGTTTGAGAACAAGGAAGCAGAGTCTAAAAATTAGGGTCAGAGCATTCAGGAGAGATGTTTGGAAGCACTTTGACACACAAAGGGTGGGAGAGGTTTGGAATTCTCTTCCACAAACCACAGTGAGTGTTGGATCAGTTGTTCAGTTTAAATCTGAGAGAGAGATTGTTTTTATAAGTTTTGTTGTGGATCAGGCATGAATTGGGACGCTGTCTGCTCTCACTGTCTGCAATGTTTGATTTAACTTCATTTTCTTTCCCTTGAATTGATCAGTGTTCCCTCTGTCTACAGCGAATGTGACCAGCAGCAGCTTCCCCACAGCCACTGGAGCACTCAGTTCTGAACTGACACATGCAGCCAGTTCCCATGTCCACACTCAGTCAGGGGGTACCCCAGCCGACCTTTCCCTCTGCACCAATAGACCCCTTACCTTCCCTTGCTCCAGTACGACTCATCTCAGCCCCAATGGACCCACCCCCACACACCGAACCTTCAACTCCATCCACAGGAACAGCTTCTTCCATCAGTCACCAAGAGTGGGGGAGAGAGCCCTTTGTGGGCAATGCCGTGTTCCCATTGGTGAGGCAGTGCCCACTGTTCCCGGGGTCAGAGCAGAGACAGTGAACAGTGAGACTGAAGAATTCGGGTCCAGTGAGTCTGGGCCCATCACCCACCATGTAACCACCATTAACATGCCCGATACGTCAGTGGGTACTGGGGGCAGTGAGGATGTGCCCGTCGTGGAGATGGGGTGGTAAACTAGCACCTATGGTGGGTAAGGAGGCTTAGTGCAAATTGACCAATCAAACGTTCCTGAGCACAGACAGTGAAGCGTGTCCATGGTAACCATTGTGACTGGGAGTGTGACGAGGGTGAGACTGTCCCTATCCTGACCACTCCATCAGAGGGTGTGGCCAATGGGGGGAGGGGAGACTGTGGTTGGAGAGCAGAGAGTCTGGCTCCCCTGGCAATGAGGAAACCACAGCCACCACAGGGAGGGGAGTGGGGGATATCCAGCCTCATTACCAGCGACAATCTGTCCCTCAACGTGAGCAGCAAGGCGACAGCTAAAGAGATGGTCACCATAGTGTAAGAAATGGGGACGTGTGTTGTTTTTGCAGGTACAGAAAAGGCAAGCATTAGGGAATTGTGGGCGGCACGGTGCCACAGTGGTGAGCACTGCTGCCTCACAGCGCCAGAGACTCGGTTTCAATTCCCGACTCAGGCAAACTAATTGTGTGGAGTTTGCACATTCTCCCCGTGTCTGCGTGGGTTTCCTCCGGGTGCTCTGGTTTCCTCCCACAGTCCAAAGATGTGCAGGTCAGGTGAATTGGCCATGCTAAATTGTCCGTAGTGTTAGGTAAGGGGTAAATGTATGGGAATGGGTGAGTTGTGCTTCGGCGGGGCGGTGTGAACTTGTTGGGCCGAAGGGCCTGTTTCCACACTGTAAGTAATCAAATCTAATCTAGGGAAATGTACCTTTATCTTTAATGAATAATTGTGGATAATTAAATACTAACTTTAGTGCAGAATTATTAAAGCAAATAATTCTTTTAAATAATAGTCTCAGCAAAATAGCTGAGACAGCTGAAACACATAAACAAAGCATGAAAAGATACATTGTTAAAACGTATGTTCAAGAATGGAATGTACCTATGAACAATGGAAGATGATACAAGCAAAGTAAAAGAACATCAAGATACAAGTTTAGCCTCATGTCAGTACTTACAGAGGGAAAGGTTGCCAACTTGGAGAAAAGGGGGCAATAAGGGCGGAGCACAGCTGGGTAGTGGTAGAATACAATAAGAAAGATTGGGTAATGTAAGAGTCGGGAGAGGTGACCTCACGCAGCTCAAAATTATAACTATGTACTAGTTTGAATGTTCATTGCGCATTTGCTTCTATAATTGATGTCCTTTCTTATAAGATCATAGAATAACTTGTCTTGTTTCCAGTGTTGGTGATCTCATCTAAATTTTATTGATTTTGTTTCTAACAGATTTGGGGGTTCGTCCGGGATCCCAAGCTCCGGTCGCTCGGCATTTTTGGGAAAACGGAGAAGGTGCACCTCGCTGATTTCGGTAGTCTCTAGTTTCCCTCCTTGCCACGCCGGCTCGGGCGAGCGTGATCCGGACTGAGAGACCCTGGAAACAAGACAGGCAGATGCGGCGGGTTTGGTCGAATGACTCTTGTGTGCACAAGACCTGGGTAAGAAAGGTCTTAAAAGACTTATCCGGGTGACCGGGGTAGGCAGCAGTAGTTGCTGCCAGTCGGATATATCCGGGGATCCGGGGAACCTGGGTTCTGGGCGACCGGGTTAGGAGAATCCTGTCGACCAGGGTAGGCAGCGATAGTTACTGCTGCCAGTTGGATATATCTGGGGAATTGCTGCGGGACAGGGCGCGCTGATATGCGGCGAGTTCAGTTGAGTAACTCCTTTGTACACAGGCAACGGTCGTGGTTGCCAGGTATTGCCGTGGGACGGGGCGCACTGATTCAACCAGGTAACTCTTGTGCACAGACCAAGGTAAGAAAATTGATCTTTAAGTATTGCTTTGGTGGTCGGGGACGTTCGAGAAGTACGGGAAATTGGCAACATATAAAATAAAGTGTTAAATTGGCTAGATTAATCTGATGAGTAAGGTTTGATCACCCAGCCTAAGAGCGGTTGTTAAGAGGGGAAATCCCCCACGCGAAGGTCAGGACCCTGAAGTGGGTGTGGAAGAAGGTGACACCGAACCTCAGTAAGGTTAACTAAATTCCAGAAAGAAAGAGCGAGCATTGAAATGGGGAATAAAAATAGTGATGTAAGTTTAGATGGAGACATTGGAAGGACAACCAAGGACCACATCCCAACGGACAATCCTTTAGGAAAAATGTTAAGTAATTGGAAGTACAATCCTCGGACGCGAAGGAAGGATAAAAAAGAAATGATAAACTTTTGTTGTTTTGTCTGGACGAAGGAAAGCATTAAAACTCCAAGTATATTTTGGCCTAAATGTGGGTCAGATGAAGATTGGCGATGTCAAGATTTAAATATATATGTAAATAAAAAACAAAAATACCCTGTAAAGAATCTGATTACGCCGCCTGTTGGATAGGGAGTCCGAAAATCCTTGTTTTGAAAAAATCAGAAGAAGGTGATGAGGAAACGAAGGTTTCCCTTTGGGATCCTTTGTCAAGTTTACCCCCTCCTTACGACAACGACAGTAATGGTCCATTGTCGTCTTTCCCCTCTCCCACAGCGCCTTCCCCAGTACAAGAACTTGAAAAAGGTATGGAGGAAGACCTTCCCCCAAGTCCGATTAAGTCTAGATCAGCAGTGAAAAAGAGGGAAGGGGGGACATAGGTGGGGCAGCGGCACAAATATATCCACTTAGAGAAGTACCCGTTGGTAACAGTGAAATCAGATATGTCAGTGCCCCACTAACTAGCAGGGAATTTAGATTCTTTAAAAAAAGACATAAAAAACTTGATTGAAGACCCAGTAGGATTGGCGGAACAGTTGGATCAATTCTTGGGGCTGAATTTGTACACATGGGGTGAACTGATGAGCATTCTGGGGACGATATTTTCAGGGGAAGAAAGGGGGATGATCAGAAGAGCTGCCCTGAGGGAATGGGAAAAGAGACACCCGGTGAATGAAGGAGTAATACCAGCAGAAAACAAATTTCCCAATGTGGACCCCTGTTGGCAGGGCATGGATGAACATGATAGAGGAGAAATGAGAGACTTTCGAGAAATAGTTATTTTGGGTATTAGAGAAGCTGCACCTAAATCTCAGAATTTTTAAAAAGCCTTTGAAGTAAGACAGGAAAAGGAGGATGCCCCGTCAGCCTTTTTACAGAGACTAAAAGAAGCCACTAGAAAATATTCGGGAACGAATCCCGATGATCCGGTAGCACAGGGACTCTTAAAGGTCCAGTTTGTGACTAAATCATGGCCGGACATACAAAAGAAGTTACAGAAATTCTTTTTCTGTAATGGAGTGAAAGACAGATGGAAGAACTGTTCCATGAAGCACAGAAAGTGTATGTGAAAAGAGAAGAGCAGAAACAAAAACAGAAAGCTAAAATAATGGTTGCAGCAGTTGAGGAAATTAGGACGAGAAAGTTAGAATCAGAAAACAACAGGGGAGGACAAGAGAGACAGAGAACAGATGGTAGGGGAAGGAAGCAACTGGCAGGATGTTATTACTGCGGAAAATCAGGAGATTTTAAAAGGCAATGTCCAAAGTTAGGACGACAAAGAGAAGCAGTATCATTGATGAGTTTTGATGAGGAATAGGGGAGTCAGGGTTTCCTTCCTGCTGAGACCCACCGGGAACCCTTGATAAATCTAAAGGTGGGACCTGAAGGAGAGGAGACAGTGTTTGTGGTGGATACGGGAGCGGCTCGCGGTCATCCCTAAGTTTTAGACCTCACGGTGTTAAATTAATTAATAAGAGTCTCAGAGTTTCTGGAGTAAAAGGTGAAGGATTCTTTGTGCCCATTTTTGAGCCGACCCTAATAAGGGGAAATACCGAAGAAGTGACGGGACAACGATTATATATTCCTGATGTTGGAAGCAATCTCTTGGGTAGGGATTCAATCATTTTGTTATACTTGAAGGTTGGAGTAGAGAATAGTTCAATAACTGTAACAATAAATAAACTAACGACCAGTGATGAAGAACAGATAAACCCTACGTGTGGGCGAGAACCGGGTACACGGGTCATTTGAACGTTAACCCCATCGTAATTACACTGTCCCAAGAAAATAAAACAGTCAGGCTTAAACAATATCTGGTTTCATTAGAGGGGCGCAAGGGTTTACAACCGGTAATAGACTCTCTAGTAAAAGAAGGGCTATTAGAACCATGCCTGTCACCCTTTAATACCCCAATATTACCCGTCCGGAAACCAGATGGAACTTACCGACTGGTACAAGATCTCAGATTAGTGAATCGACTGGTCCGGACACAGCACCCAGTGGTGCCCAATCCATACACCCTTTTTAGTAAGATACTGTGTAACCACCGCTGGTTTAGTGTAATAGATTTAAAAGATGCATTCTGGGCTTGTCCTTTAGCCCCAGAGAGCCGCGACATGTTCGCTTTTGAATGGGAAAACCTATACACTGGCAGAAAGCAACAGTTCCGATGGACGGTCCTTCCCCAGGGATTCACAGAATCACCTCACTTATTTGGGCAAGTACTGGAACAAGTCCTAGAACAATATAAAGTGCCCCGGGAGACGTCACTGTTGCAATCTGTAGATGATCTACTTGTGTCAGGACAAAAGAGAAATGATGTAAGTTCGGCCACCAATGGATTGTTGAATTCCCTAGAGCGATGAGGTTTAAGAGTATCTAGGAATAAATTGCAATATGCAGAAAAAGAGATGAAATACTTAGGACACTTTATTAGTGAGGGAACTAGACGCATTAACCCCAAAAGAATCCCAGGGATAGTAGAACTGCCTCTCCCGAACACCAAACGGGAATTACAAAAGTTCCTTGGGCTGTTGGGTTATTGTAGATTGTGGATAGAAGCCTATGTCCAGAAAATGAAGAGGTTATATTACAAAATGACAGAATCAGAACACGAAGGACTGTACTGGACAGAAGAGGAAAAGGAAGGGTTACATGAGTTGAAGCATAGTCTAGCACAAGCACCAGTATTGGGCCTTCCTTCCCTCGAGAAACCATGTCACCTTTTTGTGACAGTAAACGATGGAGCAGCCTTAGGAGTGTTAACCCAGAAAGGAGGGGGGAAGAAACAGCCCATAGCCTTCCTGTCCAAAATCCTGGATGTCTACAGGCAGTTGCAGCAACGGCCATATTGGTAGAAGAAAGCTGGAAACTTACTTTCGGAGGAGCGCGAGTAGTTAGCACTCCCCATCAAGTCAGAACTGTGTTAAACCAAAAAGCAGGAAGATGGTTGACAGATTCACGAATTCTAAAATACGAGGCCATCCTGATGGAGAAAGATGACCTCGTGTTAGCAACAGACACCTGTCTAAACCCAGCTACCTTTCTTTGGAAGGGAGAACCTCTAGACAAACGAGAATTAGAGCACGACTGTTTAGATATCATCGAATATCAAACCAAAATTAGACAGGACCTGAGAGATCTCCCTCTACATGACAGGGATAGATTGTTTATAGATGGATCATCGAGAGGAGTGGAAGGAAAAAGACACAATGGATATGCCGTAGTGGACGGTAACAATAACCAAACAGTGGAGGCTGACCGTCTGCCTAACACATGGTCAGCCCAGACCTGTGAATTGTACACATTAAACCAAGCTTAGAGAAACTTAGAGAAACGGGATGGGACAATTTACACTGACTCCAAGTGTGCCTATGGGGTAGTCCATACCTTCGGAAAGATATGGCAAGAACGGGGACTAATCAATAGTCAGGGAAAGGAGTTAGTACATGAAGAGTTAATAGGACAAGGATTGAAAAGTTTGAAATTACCCCAGGAAATAGCTATAGTCCATGTACCTGGACACCAGAAGGGGAACACTCTAGAATCAAAGGGAAACTGGCTAACAGATGAGGCAGCCAAAGAGGCAGCTATGAACCATACAGTAACAAGGATACAGATTCTTACACCCTTAATTGACTCTTCTCCCATGAACCCCATATACACAGGAGAAGAGGAAAAAGAGTTCCAAGAAATAGGAGCCACTAAGACAACTGAAGGAAAGTGGATCCTCCCGGATGGGAGGGAATTACTGAGGAAACCAGTCATGAGAAACATCTTAGCCACCTTACACCAGGGTAGTCACTGGGGTTCCCAAGCCATGTGTGACACAGTATTAAGAAAATATGGATGTAAGGGAATATATACGTTGTCGAAACAGATATGTGCAGGATGTATAACTTGTCAAAAGATCAATAAGAAAATAGTAAAGGAAGGGCTTAAAGGAGGAAGAAACCCAGGAGTGAGACCCTTCCAAAGTATACAGGTGGACTATACCGAACTATCCCGATGGGAAAACAGAAGTACCTGTTAGTGCTAGTAGACCATTTAACCGGGTGGATGGAAGCTTTCCCATCAGCCACCTCAAAAGGAGTGGTGAAAACCCTCCTCGAACATATCATCCCATGATATGGAATAGTGGAAAGGACAGACTCAGACCAAGGGAGCTATTTCACTTCCAATATCTTGCAAGAAGTAATGCCAAGATTAGAGATCTCTTGGGAGTTCCACACCCCTTGGCACTCACCCTCCTCTGGACCGGTGGAACGAATGAATCAGACCATAAAGAAGCAATTATCTAAACTAGTCCGAGAGACTCGATTACCATGGACCAAATGTTTACCTATTGTACTATTACACATTCAGACTGCCCCAAGGCGCGATATCGGCCTTTCTCCTTATGAAATGATGTTTGGGCTACCATTCCTAGGAGGGAAAGGAGAGGTGCCTACAGCTGAATTTAATGACAAGTTTTTGAAAAATTATATTGTAGCACTTGGCTCTTCATTATCTATTCTTAGGAATAAAGGCTTGTTGGTACAGACACTGCTGCTCGAATTTGCAGCACACCGTATACAGCCGGGTGATTGGGTCCTGATCAAGGCCTGGAAAGATACCAAACTCAACCCGAGCTGGGAGAGACCATTCCCAACCCTCCTGACGACTGAGACAGCTATCCGGACTGTTGAGAAAGGGTGGAGTCATCACACTCGCATCAAAGGTCCTGTGAACGCCCCATTGGTGGAGTGGTACGCTCATCCTACAGACAACCCTCTGAAAGTTAAGCTGAGAAAGAAGGAATGAACTGCGATAAAAGACTCTTTCACTCTTCTTAACGTTTGATGATATATATATATATATATATATATATAGTTATTGATTGTAAGGGTTGTGTGGACTCACTTTTCCCTGGCGCCTAAAAGATTAAGATAGGGCGGGAGGCAGGATTCAGAGATGGGTGAATACTGGTATAGCATTGTAATGTTAATAGTATTAACTGTTCAAGGAAGTGAAAAAAATCGCTTCACTACACTATGCCAAAATTATGCTAAACAAGAGGGACTTGCCGACAGTTGGGTATGTGCAGAAATTCCACACCATGGCGAATCCGGAATCCCCACCTCGGTAATACCACTCACTAAAAAAGAAGGATACGATGTACAACAATTTGACTTGGGCACAAGTAATACAAAGTGGAAATCTGAAAAGAGAAAATATAACTTTGTGGGATGGTTCCCAAGGCCGGCCCCGAAAACTCAGGGTGTTATCGATGGCCTTAGAATTTCTCCACCAAAAGGAGCAGTGAATACCACCTGTTTCTGTAATCAGAATGACACCGTACCCTTCCAGTTAGGAAGATCGTCTTGTGTCTACACCAGCCAAGCTACGACCACGACCACTCCCCGAATATTAAACAGAACATATTGGGTATGCGGCCTGAAGGCCTATCCATTTATTCCCGGGGAAAAATATGTTTGCGTGACCGAATGTGTAGAAATACATGCATGTTATGAAGTTGATGAAACACTGCCTCAAGACCAGAAAGGCTGGAGTGGCTGCTGTTACCTCGCTTATATGTCCCTCACCTCCGAATAGGAAAACATGAGCCCAACCTGAGAAAGGAAGGGGGGATGAGACATAAGACCCGAGAGGTCTCTGAAGGAGACCGTCTGTTGTGGACACTATTCCCAAACTATGGCACTACAAGGACAGGGGTAGAAATACAGAAACTGGCGGCTGCCCTTGAAAATTTAATTAATGATACCACCGACGCAATGGGAGAAACTCAGTCCCAAATATCGGCCATAACCACCGAAATAATTGCCACAAGACTAACAGCTTTACAGACTCGAATGGCTTTAGATTATCTCTTGGCCGAAAAAGGGGGAACCTGTGCTCTGATTGGTGAGGAATGCTGCACTTTCATCCCAGACACCTCTTCCATAGTGGAAGATAAGGCAGAAATAGTAAAGAAAAAGATAAGCAATATAAGAGAAATTGGGGATGAACTCCGAAAAGGTGAAGGATGGGGATGGGTTACTGGAGACTGACTGGTTGGGGAAAATGGTGAGTTAATTTAGGCATTTATGTATTACTAATAATAGTAGGTCTATTGATAGGGTTGAATGTGTTAAAGTGGATAATGACTAAGCTGGTAATGTCTTTGGGAGGACAACAATCAATAATGGTCATGACAATAGCACAAACGCAAGAAAGAGAGAGTAGCAGATTACTCCTGGAGTTTGAAAAAAGACAGATTTAGAAGGACAGAAATGACAAGATTGTGAACCTCTGCACCAGAGTGTGTATGTGCGGACAAGGGGTACAGGGAAAAATATCAGCTAGGCAAGCATTAGGGAAACGTATCTTTATCTTTAATGAATAATTGTGGATAATTAAATACTAACTTTAGTGCAGAATTATTAAAGCAAATAAAGCTTTTAAATAATAGTCTCAGCAAAATCGCTGAGACAGCTGAAACACATAAACCAAGCATGAAAAGATACATTGTTAAAACGTATGTTCAAGAATGGAATGTACCTATGAACAATGCAAAATATTACAAGCAAAGTAAAAGAACATCAAGATACAAGTTTAGCCTCATGTCAGCACTTACAGAGGGAAAGGTTGCCAACTTGGAGAAAAGGGGGCAATAAGGGCGGAGCACAGCTGGGTAGTGGTAGAATACAATAAGAAAGATTGGTTAATGTAAGAGTCGGGAGAGGGGACCTCACGCAGCTCAAAAGTATAACTGTGTACTAGTTTGAATGTTCATTGCTCATTTGCTTCTGCAATTGATGCCCTTTCTTATAAGATTGTAGAATAAATTGTCTTGTTTCCAGTGTTGGTGGTCTCGTCTAAATTTTATTGATTTTGTTTCTAACAATAGCAACAGGGGGGCGAGAGAGACAGGGTCCCAGAGCTGGGTGAAGGGGCAGGGGACAGTCACACTACACATAGAGTGACCAGTGAGACTGTCCCCATGAGGAACAGCTAGACTGAGCCCGTCCTGACCAGGGGGAGGACAACTCTGGAAGTCAGTCCCAATCTACCCATCTCCCAATCATCTCCATCAATCCCAAGCAAGATCTTTGATCAAAAACTGGACAGTCTGCAGACTCAAATCAAAGAGAACGTCTCTATCAGTGTAATAGATCATTCAGCATCTTCTCAGTCACATCCATCAATCCCTGCTCAACTTCAAACCCATTGTCTGTTTGGAGTAAAATTGACCAATGTCCCTCCAGTCCTGAAACGTCCAAACAATCTCTTGTATTTCACAAGGTAAGTGACAATATCAAACTCTGGGTATTGATCCACTTTGTAAATGTGCATGTCCTTGTGATTCCGGGAGGTTTCAGAAGCAGCAATAGGAGAATTAGTGAGGATTGTCGAGTGCTGAAAAATGTAACTTAAATTAACTTTATTTCGATGGGAACAATGAAGCCTGAGGATCCTCTGGAATAGACAGGAATATCTCTCAGGGCCATTGCCTTTACATTCCGAATCCCAGTAAAGCTGATGATCTCTCCACAGACTGTACCATCCATTTATCGACCAATACGGGGAGGGGGAAATAGAGAGGTGGGGAACATGAAGTGGGATGAAGATGACTCACAATGTTTTGTGGGGTCAAACTGCTGCCATGTCACCAGTTATACTGGTCCGGACCCTCCCTTCGACTGTCACATGGTCCCAGTCAATCTGGAAAACCTTTACAGAGGTAACAGTGTCCGATGTAGCAGATGGTGATCATGCCACTGCTCTGCCCAACAAAGAGATCTCCACTGTCCGAACCTGAGACTGACCTATTCTACTGACCAGAGAAACTGGGTTGGCTTTAGTTGGGAATGAGACACAAATGGAATAGAATAGAGGAGCTGTGTAAAGTGTGAATGGAGCTGCAGACCTTTCGTACATCAGTACAAACACACTGAGCTGATTGACTTCTTCCTCTGTTGGAATTTGTCTCCATGTTCCTTTGAGCAGGTGTGTGCTCTTCTCCTTTCGAGACATGCCTTGGAGTTACCGGTGTTGGACTGGGGTGGACAAAGTTCAAAATCACACAACACCAGGTTAGAGTCCAACAGGTTTATTTGGAAGCACTAGTTTTCAGAGCGCCACTCCTTCATCAGGTGGTTGTGGAGAATAAGATCATGGTCACAGAATTTATAGCTAAAGGAGTCCAGTGTCGTGGAGATGTGATACACTAAACAATTTTACATTAAAGCTTTCAACTTTTAGAACAGGATTTGCCGATTCTTTGATAAGTAAACCCCAGAACATCTTTTAAATTACATTCTCCAGATAGCTCAGCGTTTCTAACAATCGGTGTGAAGTCTGTCTGTGTCCCAATGCCATGTCAGACTGACAAACCCTCTGCATAGTTTTACATGGATTCATGCAGGTTTTGAGCAAAATAAAATGTAATTCTGCAGAAACATACTCACCCCATAAACTTCTATGTGTGTGCGTGTCGGAGCAACAGAGTGAGTGTGCATGTGAGTGTGTGCATGTGGATGTGATTGCACGTGGAAGAGTGTGTGTGTAGGCTTGGTTAAGTGTCTGTGTGAGTGTGATGGAGTATCCGTCTGTGAGATGGTGTGTGTGGGTATGAGGGCAGGGGCTTTGCGTGTGCATTTGAGATGAGAGGGAGGGGTGTGTTTGTGCATGTGTGTGTGTCTGTGTCTGTGTCTGTGTGTGTGTCTGTGTGTGTGTATGTGTCTGTGTGTGGGTGTGTGTGTGTCTGTGTGTGTGTGTGTCTGTCTGTCTGTGTGTGTGTGTGTGTGTGTCTGTGTGTGTGTGTGTGTGTGTCTGTCTGTGTAGTGCAGTGGGGTCTCCTGTAGTGAGAGATGAACCTAAGGCCCAGTTGAGGCCATCCCCATGGGGACCGAACTTGGCTATCAGCCTCTGCTCGGCCACTTTGTGTTGTTGCTTGTCCTGAAGTCTGCCTTGGAGGATGGTCATCCGAAGATCCGAGACCACATGTCCCTGCCTGCTGAAGTGTTCCCTGACTGGGAGGGAACACCCCTGTCTGGTGATTGTTGTGCGCTGTAAATCATTCATTGTCATAGCATCATGTCTGTCTCTTGAGGAGGTCACTGGGGTTACTCGCTGTGGCATGTCAGAACTGGCAGTCGATGAGTTGAGCATCGTACCCTGTTCTCATGACAACATCCTTGAGCACTTTCAAGTGCTCGTCACATTCCTCCTCATCTGAGCAGATCCTGTGTATGTGGATGGCTCCTCAGTCTGACATAGCACTGGGACACAGACAGACTTCACACCTATTGTTAGAAAAGGTGAGCTATCTTGAGAATGTAATTTAAAAGAAGTTCTGGGGTTTACGTATCAAAGAACAGAAGCCAGCAAATCCCATTCTAAAAGTTGAAAGATTTAATCTAAAATTGTTTAATGTATCACATCGCCATGACACTGGCCTCCTTCAGCTATAAATTCTGCGATCATGATCTTTTCCTCCACAACCACCTGATGAAGGAACAGCGCTCCGAAAGCTCGTGTTTCCAAATAAACCTGTTGGACTCCAACCTGGTATTGTGTGATTTTTAACTTTGTCCTTTCTAGACAGACTGAGCCTTGGATCTGTATCTGGGTACCTTCAGTTCACCTTTTTCTGAGCTAAACGATCAGAAGTTATTGTGTTCCTGCTGAACCACAACAAACACTCTAAGAAGGTCACGGTGAGAATGGTATCAGAAGTTGGCATTCCCATCCATCTGGGAAATGGAGGTGAGGCTGGACTACTGCTCAAAGATTAAAGTGGAGATGCTGGTGAACAAGAAGAGGCTGTTGTGGTGTTAGCCCCTGGCAGGTAAAACCGGGAGAACAATTTGACTGGATGGAGGGTAACCACCATCAGGACTGTTACCCCCTGAGAAATCAGCAGGTATCAAACATAGCCGACAGTTTGAAAAATGTATTCCAAGAACGTTTCATTTTCACAAGTGGAATCCTTCTTAGCCGTAATAGAATAGGCCATTCTGAGTGAGACCACAGGTTGGCATTTACTCAGTCTGGGAAGAAAGTTTCAGTTTAATGTTTTTTAACCAAAGTCAATATCAAAACGAAGGGAGAATTCATCACCTTCTTCATCTCTTCCCTGAATTTGGGTTTGGGTAGCTGCATAATTACACGTGTTTGTGCAGAAACTCAAATCCATTCGAATGTCCCCAGTATCAATGGCGGTGGATGTTGGAGCTGTATAAACACCTCGGTAATATACTGTCGCTGTCTTTTTACTGGTTAAAAAGTTAATGATGGCTGTAAGGCACAAAACTGCCTGATAGACTGAACAGGAAAACGATGGATTTCCTTCTGAGTTTCATCTCTGTGTTGGTGCTGTTCTCATTGCTGAGATCCCACAATCCCCTGCAGACTCTGCTGTCCCACTAAAATACACCGGATTGTTAAAGAGTTAAACAGTAATCTCAAACAAAAAGGCAGCCATGCAACTGAAATCCTTTTCACCCAGGAGGATGCCTCACCTGCAGTTGATGTGTAAAAGGTCACATTGGAGTGACAGCCCCAGGCAACGTTGGGAATTATTCAGCCAGGGTCATATGCAAACCAGCAGGATGTGTTCTGTAAAGCAATCAGGGCAGGGAATGCTGTCATCATCAGAGCAGCAGTTTGCACTGTGCCACTAAAATACACCGGATTGTTAAAGAGTTAAACAGTAATCTCAAACAAATAGTCTGCTTTAAATATCTGACAACAGATAGTTACAAAACAGTCCATTGTAAAGAAGACAGTTAACAAGACTGACATATCCAATGTGGCAGGAATAAAACACAGGATGACTTTACAAACTGCAGCGTAGGACAGAAATGAATCTGGAATGTGATGTCTCAAAACGTGATACAACACCCAAAAACAGGACCAGGAAATCTGCAGTTGCCATGGCGATCATGTACACTGAGATACATTTGGAATGTCCACACTTCCCATTGGAGAGAATGATGATGGTCAGTAGGTTTGCTGTAAGAGGGAGAGAGAAGAGACAGCAAGGAGGACCTTCATATAATAAATCACACCAAATGGTTGGGTTATATTGGGATGTGATATTCCACAGAGCTCGCCACAGATTTGCTTCCATGCTACAGATCAATGCTCCTGACAATTTGTCAGAAGAAAAGAAATCTTTGAAAATGACAAGCATCCTTCCAACAAACTTTACTTCCTATGTATTAGATATAACGTCTCAATAATTGCTGAATATGTGTTGATTCCAGTAAAATGTTCAGTTTCATCACAAACATTACATTAAAGTCTTTAGACTTGATTTTCTTTGCTGATCCCTATCCTGGGGGAGCTGCTCAGTAAATATGCAGCACCGAGTCCATATTCCCCAATTCCTTCGGGTGGATAAGGTACTCTGCAATGAGGACTATTCCTGAAATCTGTTCCATGAACACCATGGTATTCACTGTCCATGAAGAAAAAAACATTGCCTTACCGGGAACACCAAAGGCTGCAATAACAGGGTAGCAAACAGGTAATGAGGGAAAGACAGAAATTGGAAACAAATTAATATATTTTTCCTCTCATTCTGGTATGAGCAGGAATAGCAGCAATTGTATCACCAACAGGTTGGAGAAAGAGCTAAATCGGACTCAACTAAGAAATATTCCACCTTCCTCACAAAGAGACAGATACACTCGGACCCGTGCAGGGAGCCAGAAGCAGCCCTTTGACTTGGAGAAAGTGAGGTCAGTGAAAGGGAAACGGTTCCAAATGAGCTGAGTCTGGTGGATGGGGATGGTAGGGGATGGGGACTGTTCAGGTCTCTTTCTGAGGCAGAAGCAGAGAACCTTCAGGCCATCCTGATGGGAGATGGATGGACAGAGGGATTATACACCTCTTCCCCCCCCCGACCCCCCACCCCCCACCCCATGGTGAACAGGAGGCAGCTCGGGCCAAAGGGAAACAAATCCAGCAATTGGCAAACTCACTTCAAGCCCCAGCACTATCGGATATGTAAGTGCTGCTTCAAGCCCCAGCACTATCGGATATGTAAGTGCTGCTTCAATCCCCAGCACTATCGGATATGTAAGTGCTGCTTCAAGCCCCAACACTATCGGATATGTAAGTGCTGCTCCAAGCCCCAGCACTATCGGATATGTAAGTGCTGCTTCGAACCCCACCACTATCGGATATGTAAGTGCTGCTTCAAGCCCCAGCACTATCGGATATGTAAGTGCTGCTTCAATCCCCAGCACTATCGGATATGTAAGTGCTGCTTCGAACCCCACCACTATCGGATATGTAAGTGCTGCTTCAAGCCCCAACATTATCGGATATGTAAGTGCAGCTTCGAGCCCCAGCACTATCGGATATGTAAGTGCTGCTTCAAGCCCCAACACTATCGGACATGTAAGTGCTGCTTCAAGCCCCAACACTATCAGATATGTAAGTGCTGCTTCAAACCCCAGCACTATCGGATATGTAAGTGCTACTTCAAGGCCCAACACTATCGGATATGTAAGTGCTGATTCAAGCCCCAGCACTATCGGACATGTAAGTGCTGCTTCGAACCCCAGCACTATCGGATATGTAAGTGCTGCTTTGAGCCCCAGCACTATCGGATATGTAAGTGCTGCTTCAAGCCCCAACCCTATCGGATATGTCAGTGCTGCTTCGAGCCCCAACACTATCGGATATGTGAGTGCTGCTTCAAGCCCCACCACTATCGGATATGTAAGTGCTGCTTCAAGCCCCAGCACTATCGGATATGTCAGTGCTGCTTCGAACCCCAACACTATCGGATATGTAAGTGCTGCTTCCCATTGCTTTCCATTTCAATAAACCACAGTGCTCCCGTGCTCCCGTGTAATCATTCCCCCCCACCCCCCATCCCCCCCCCCCCCACACACACACACTGTGAGCCTTTACCTCCTGCCATGACATTTGTGGGTCATTTTATTGGACAAAAGCTAAGCTCAGGGCAGTCCCCTTTATCAATGACACATGTTACATCCTCAAAGAAATTCAATGGACACACACAACAATGTCGACTCTGCCAGATTATCTTCAACTGATCAATGTGACCTGCTGTATGTGGTTGAATAATACCTTCCAGCAGTTTCCCTGTGATATGTTAAGCTAACCGGCCTGTGCTTCCTGCTTTCTGTCTCCCTTTTTTAATGCAGGGCTTCCACCCGCTACCTTCCAATACACTGGGGCTGAACCATGAATCACCAGGAACAGCAACAGGTTCAGGATTCAGACAGTAAAGGTCATTCACTGGCTGGATAGCAGTTTCCCCATTCTCCATCAGAGTGGATGATTTCTTTAGGAGCTGACAGATTCTGACTGGTGTATGACCAAGGTAATGGAAGGGAATCTATCTTGTTGCAGATGGTGGTGGAGAATGGTGTCTGTGTGCACTTTTCACTGTCCTCATGTATTCCTATACTTGAGTACACGTGACAATAAAATCTAATTCTCATTCTAATCACAAACCCCAGGGAATCAATTTGGTTACATTACTTATAGTCATTTACCAAATATACTCAGGTATGATTTGTATTGTGTACATTCAGATTGAGATGAAGACAATATTTCCACGTGGAAAGTGAGGGGTTGAATTGATGGCAGTGAGCCATTCCCCACAGGACAAGTGATGGGAACTCTTCTCAGACAGATCACCCTGAGCCTGGTCTTGATACTTTGCTTCATTATTCACTACGGAGAGGGACCTTGACATTTGTGAGGACAGCGTGAAACAGGCTGGTCTGCTCAAACAGTTTATGCTCGAAATATTTATTCAGAGGATGTGCTGAAAAGTTTGAAAATTGTAACGATACATAAGTCCCCTGTGCCAGACGGGATATAGCCTGGGATACTACAGGAAGTGAGGGAAGAGATTGCTGCGCCTTTGACGATGACAATTGCATCCTCAATGTGTCCACTGGAGTCGTGCCAAATGATTGAAGGGTGGCAAATGTTATTCCCTTGTTCAAGAAAGGCAATAGGGATAACCCTGAGAATTATAAACCAGTCTGTGGTCAGCAATTATTGGAGAGGATTCTGAGAGACAGGATTTCTGATTACTTGGAAAACCATAGCTTGATTAGAGATAGTCACATGGCTTTGTGAAGGGCAGGTCATGCCTCACAAACCTTATGAATTCTTTGAGGATGTGACAAAATACATTGATGAAGACAGAGCAATGGGTGTGGTGTACATGGATTTTAGCAAGGTGTTTGAGAAGGTTCCCTGTGCTAAGCTCAATCAGAAAGTAAGGAGGCATGGGATACAGGGAATCTTGGCTGTCTGGATACAATATTGGCTGGCCCATAGAAGGCAGAGAGTGGTGGTAGATGGAAAGTATTGGAGAGGTGAAAGTGAGAACTGCCGATGCTGGAGATCTGAGTCTAGATTAGAGTTGTGCTGGAAAAGCACAGCAGGTCAGGCATCATCTGAGAAGCAGGAAAATTGACGTTTCAGGCAAAATCCCTTCATCAGGAAATATTGGATGTAAAGCCTGGAGCTTGGTGACCAGTGATGTTCTGCAAGGATCTGGGACCTCTGCTCTTTGTGATTTTTATTACTGACCTGGAGGAGGAAGTGGAAGGGAGGGGTTAATAGGTTTGCTGATGACATGAAGATTGGTGGAGTGGTAAATAGTGTGGAGGACTGTTGTGGGTTACAATGGGACATTGACAGGATACAGAGGTGTCAGATGGAGTTCAACCTGGAGAAGTGTGAAATGATTAATTTTGGAAGGTTGCATTTAATTGGGTTAATACAGGGTTAAAGGCAGGATTCTTGGCAGTGTGGAGGAACAGAAGGATTTGGGGCCCATGTCCATCGATCCCTCAAGGTTGCCACCAAATTTGATTGGGTTGTTCAGAAGGTGTATGGCGTGTTTGCTTTCATTAGCAGGTGGATTGAGTTTAAGAGCTGTGAGGTTATACTGCAGCTCTTGAGCCCTGGTTCGACAACACTTGGAATATTGTATTCAGTTCTGGTCACCTCATTATAGGAAGGATGAGGAAGCTTTAGAGAGGGTGCAGTGGAGATTTACTAGGATGCTGTCTGGAATGGAGGGCATGTCTTATGAAGATAATTTGAGAAAACTCAGAATTTTCTCATTGGAGTGAAGACAGATGTGAGGTGACTTGATAGAGGTGTCCAAGATGATCAGAGGGATGGGTAGAGTGAATAGTCAGAGACGTTTTCCCAGGCTGGAAATGGCTATCACAAGGGGACACAAGTTTTAAGGTGATTGGAGGAAGGTTTGGGGGATGTCAGAGGTAGGTTCTTCACACAGAGAGTGGTGGGTGTGTGGAATGCACTACCAGCAGGGGGAGTAATGTGAGAATCATGAGGGACATTTAAGCGACTATTGGATTAGTACATGGAAGGTGGAACAATGACAGGTATGGAGGTTCCTTTGATCTTCGAGGACCATAAAAGATCAGCACAACATTGAGGGCTGAAGGGCCTGTCTTGTGCTTTCCTGTTCAATGTTCTATATTAATAGCACAGGTTCAATTCCCACACTGGTTGAAGTTAAAAATCACACAACACCAGGTTATAGTCCAACAGGATTATTTGGAAGCACTAGCTTTTGAAGTGCTGCTTCTTCATCAGTGCTTCAAAAGCTAGTGCTTCCAAATAAACCTGTTGGACTACAACCTGGTGTTGTGTGATTTTTAACCTTGCCCACCCCCCAGACCAATACCAGCTCCTCCAAACCATGCTGGTTGGGATCACAATAAAAGTCCCACTTCTCAACCCCCAGCTTCCCTGAGGCATGGTGATCCAGGTTAAACACACGACCAGTCATGTCTCAGAGAGATCAGCCCTATGGTCGGATGGGACTTTACTAAAGGAATATTGATCCAAGTCAGGATGGTGAGTGGCTTGGAAGGGAACATGCAGGTCATGGTGTTCTCATGCATCTACTACCTTTGTCTTTAGGAAGGTAATGGTCATGGATGTTGAAGGTGCTGTCTACGTGTTGGATAGACTGAATGTTTGTAGATGTGCTGCCAATCAAACTGGTTACTTCATCATAAAAGAGAAAATGTTGCAGAAACTCAGCAGGCCTGACTCAGATAGACTCAAAACGTCAGCTCTTTTCTCTCCTTACAGATGCTGCCAGACCTGCTGAGATTTTCCAGCATTTTCTCTTTTGGTTTCAGATTCCAGCATCTGCAGTAACTTCTTTTATCTAATCCACTGATCATCTTGTATGTCTCTATGAAGTCATCTCTCAACCTTCTTCTCTGTAACAAAAACAGCCTCAAGTCCCTCAGCCTTTCCTCATAAGACCTTCTCTCCATACCAGGCAACATCCTGGGAAATCTCCGCTGCATCCTTACCAATGCTCCCACACCCTTCCTACAATGCGGTGACCACAACTGTACGCAATACTCCAAGTGCGGCTGCACCAGAGTTTTCTACAGCTGCAACATGGCTCTGAAACTCAATCCCTCTCCCAATAAAAGCTAATGCACTGTATATCTTCTTAACAACTTATCAGCCTGGGTGGCAACTTTCAGGGATCTATGTACATGGACACCGAGATCTCTCTGCTCATCTAGAATCTGTTCAATGAATCTTCCCATTAATCCAGTACTCTGTATTCCTGTTGCACCTTCCAAAGTCAATCACCTCACACTTTTCTGCATTAAACTCCATTTGCCACCACTTAGCCCAGCTCTGCAGCTTATCTGTGTCCGTTTGTAACCTGCAGCATCCTTCAACAATGTCCAAAACTACATCGACTTTAATGTTATCCACAAATTTAATTAACCCATCGTACTACACACTCATCCATGTCATTTATTTCAATGACAAATAGCAGTAGCCCCAAAACAGATCCTTGCGGTTCACCACTAGTCACTGAACTCCAGGATAAATATTTCCCATCAACCACCACCCTCTGTCTTCTTACAGCTAGTGAATTTCTGATCCAAACCGCTAAATCACCCTCAAACCCATGCCTCTGTATTTGGTGCAATAGCCTACCGTGAAGATCCTTATCAAACGCCTGACTGAAATCCATATATACCGCATCGACCACCTTACCCTCATCCAGCTGTTTGGTCACCTTCTCAAAGAACTCAAGTAGGTTAGTAAGGCACAACCTACCCTTCACAAAACCATGTTGACTATCCCTCATCAACTTTGTCCTTTCTGGATGATTATAAATCCTAACTCTTATAATCTTTGCCAACACTTTTCCCACAATTGAAGTAAGTCTTAGTGGCCTATAATTACCAGGGTTGTCTGTACTCCCCTTCTTGAACAAGGGGACAACATTTACTCCCATCCAGTCTTCTGGCACTATTCCTGAAGAAAATGATGACATAAAGGTCAAAACCAAAGGCACTGCAATCTCCTCCCTGGTTTCCCAGAGAGTCCTCGGATATATCCCATGTGGCCCAGCGGAAGTATCTATTATCACACTTTCCAGAATTGGGAACACTTCCTCCTTATGAACCTCAATCCTGTCTTGTCTAATAGTCTTTATCTCAGTATTCTCCTCGACAACATTGCCTTTTTCCTGTCTGAACACTGATGAAAAATATTCATTTTGTACCTCTCCTATCTCCTCGGACTCCACGCACAAATTCCCATTACTGTCCTTGACTGGTCCTAATCTTTCTCGAGTCATTCTTTGATTCCTGACATAACTCTCAAAAGATTTAGGGTTTCCTTGATCCTACCTGCCAAAGACTTCTCATGTTCCCTCCTGGCTCTTCTTAGCTCTGTCTTTAGCTCCTTACTGGTTGACTTGTAAATCTCAAGGACCCTAATTGAGCCTTCACGTCTCATCTTAAGCCTTCTTCTTCCCTTTGACAAGAGATTCATCTTCTTTAGTAAACCACGGTTCCCTCGCTCAACCACTCCCTCCCAGCCTGACAGGTATATACTGATGAAGGACATCCAGTAGCTGTTCCTTGAACAAGCTCCACATTTCAATTGTGCCCATCCCCTGCAGTTTCCTTCCCATCCTATGCATCTTAACTCTTGCCTAATCGCATCATAATTGCCTTTCCCCCAACTACATCTCTTGCCCGGCAGGATATACTTTTCCATTTCCATCACTGAAGTGAATGTAACTGAATTGTGGTCACTATCACCAAAGTGCTCACCTACCTCTAAATCTAACATCAAGCCTGGTTCATTACCCAGTACCAAATCCAATGTGGCCTTGCACCTTGTCAGCCTGTCTGCATACTGTGTCAGCAAACGCTCCTGTACACATTGGACAAAAACTGACAAATCTCAACTATGCGTTTCCAGTCAATATTTGGAAAGTTAAAGGCCCCCACAGCCACTAGGAGAAAGTGAGGACCGCAGATGCTGGAGATTAGAGCTGAAAATGTGTTGCTGGAAAAGCGCAACAGGTCAGGCAGCATCCAAGGAACAGGAGAATTGACGTTTCGGGCATAAGCCCTTCTTCAGAAAGGGCTTATGCCTGAAACGTCAATTCTCCTGTTCCGTGGATGCTGCCTGACCTGCTGCGCTTTTCCAGCAACACATTTTCAACCCCCATCGCCACTACCCTGTTACTTTCTCTCCTATCCAGAATCATCTTTGCAATCCTTTCCTCGACATCTCTTGAACTTTTCAGAAGCCCATACAAAACCCCCGACAGGATGATCTCTCCTTTCCTGTTTCTAACCTCAGCCCATTCTACCTCCAGTAGACGAGTCCTTATCAAACGTCCTTTCTGTCACCATAATACTGTCCTTGTCTAACAATGTCCCACTTCCCCCTCTTTTATCATCTTCTCTGTTCCTACTGAAACACCTAAACCCCAGAACCTGAAACAATTATTTCTGTCCCTGCTCGATCCATGTCTCTGAAATGGCCACAACATTGAAGTCCCAGGTACCAACCCATGCTGCACCTTCACCCACCTTATTCTGGATGCTCCTGGTGTTGAAGTAGACACACTTCACACCACCTTCCTGCCTGCCAAGACACTCCTACAACCTTGAAACCTTATTTCTGACCTCAGTACTCTCCACCTCCTTTCCACTGGAGCTACAATTCAGGTTCCCATCCCTTGCTGAATTAGCTTAAACCTTCATGAAGCACAAAAGCAAATTGCACCCCAAGGATATTGGATCTCCTCTGGTTCAGGTGTAGACAATGCTGTTTTGTAGATGTCCCACCTACCCCAATTATCCAGGTATCTGAAACCTCCGTCCTATAACATCCCTGTAGCCACTGCTCTGTCTCCCTATTCCTCGCCTTGTGAGCATGTGACATGGGTAACAAACCTGACCTAACATCTCTGTTTGTTGTAGCACTTAGTTTCCACCCTAACTCCCTGAATTTCTGCCTTAAATCCCCATCCCATTTCCTACCTATGTCGTTGGTGCCTATGTGGAATACAACTTGGGGCTGCTCGCCCTCCCCCTTAAGGATCCCGAAAACACGATCAGAGATATCATGAACACTGGGACCTGGGAGACAAAACATCAATCGTGAGTCTCTTGTTCCCATAGAACCTTCTATCTGTCCCCCTAACTATGGAGTCCCCAATGACTCATGCTCTGCTCATCTTTCCCCTTCCCTTCTGAGCAACAGGGACAGATTCTCTGCCTGATATCTGTACCCCATGGCTTACCCCTGGTAAATCGTCCCCCGCAACAGTATCCATAACAGTATATTTGTTATTGAGGGGAACACCACAGGGGGTCCCTGCACTATCTGCCGGTTCCCTTTCTGTCTCCTGACTGTTATCCATCTACCTTTCCCCTGTACCTGATTGCGGTGTGACTACTTCCCTGTAACTCCTCTCAATTACTCTCTCAGCCTCCCGAATGATCCGAAGTTCATCCACCTCCGGCTCCACTTCCCTAACACCGTTTCCGAGGAGCTGAAGTTGCCAGGATCTTGTTGCAGACCCACATGGAGTGCTTCAGTATCTGAGGAGGGAAGAATGCTGCTGAACATTGTGTGAG